>NW_007377443.1:0-164785 GCF_000475195.1 Diaphorina citri | reverse complement strand
AATACTCGTCTTGTATGTACTTGTAATGAATTTGATGGCACATTCGTTCTCTTTTGACAAAATTTTTGATGGCAATGTATCTCGTAAATCATTAGTCTAAAAAAAAGTGGATATAACTTTCAAAAATTTTTGATATTGGCTTGTTACAAGCGCATATTTCGTGAACCATCATTCCTAGAACCCTTACATGTACACCGATTGATTTCTCGCAGGACTGGGCAAGTCACAAATGCTACACGCCTGTTGTGCCGTGGCGCCTAGAGGTAATCCCCCTAGCTTAGCACATATTTTTTTTTTTCTTTTTGGGCTGTAGAATGGAATATACCTTGTTTATACTACCAGCATAGGCCTGAAAAGTCCCTTTATTCTTGCAGTCTAAACAAGGTCTAAACAAAAGAAGTAAGAGATTTGATACAGGGAACTATAACTACTAAGGTCTTATTGTCCCGAAATCTAAGAGAGAAGGGAGATAGGATAGGAAAAAGCCAGGCGTTCCGAGAAGGAACCTTATCCGTTCAGGATAAAATCAGGCCAGGGCGGAAATCGAACCCGCGACCTAGCGCTTACCCTTCAAGCTATTTCAACAGGTTTCTTTCGGGTGTTCTCGTGTTGACCCAGCACCTAAATGGGAAGTATTGAGTCTCTTCTCGCCCATCTGACGAGGGAAACACTATGGGATGGGCATGCTACGACACAGATCACATGTCTATTTCAACGGGTTTCTTTCTGGTGTTCTCGTGTTGACCCAGCACCTAAATGGGAAGTATTGTGTCTCTTCTCGCCCATCTGATGAGGGAAATACTATGGGATGGGCATGCTACGACACAGACCACATGCTTCTAATACCACTAATATTTTGTTCCATCATTGTTTCATCTTCAGGTGTGTATGTGTGTGGCAACACGAGTACAACATCAGGACTCACAGTGACCTTGTCTAGAGAAGGAGGAGGAGATTTCGCGTTGGAGGCCGGAGCTTTGGTTCTGGCAGATCAAGGTGTTTGTTGTATTGATGAGTTTGATAAGATGAGCGCCCAGCATCAGGTATGTGGCAAGATCAAAAGCCCTTTTTTCTTCTTTTTAGAATGGGATGCTATACACTGCCAAGGCAATGCGTGGTATTACTTCAAGGCAGTACACTCCCGCTTTTATTACAATGTCCATCCATCCCGTGGTATGCCTCTCATCAGATGGGTGAGAAGAGACACACTATGAGCGCCCAGCATCAGGTATGTGGCAAGATCAAAAGCCCTTTTTTCTTCTTTTTAGAATGGGATGCTATGTTACACTGCCAAGGCAATGCGTGGTATTACTTCAAGGCAGTACACTCCCGCATTTATTACAATTAAACAACTGCTACATTACTTAAGTGGTATGTGTCGTAGCATGCCCATCCCGTGGTATGCCTCTCATCAGATGGGTGAGAAGAGACACACTATTTCCCATTTAAGTGCTGTGTCAACACGAGAACACCAGAAAGTAACCCGTTGAAATATTTGCAATCGAAAAACGAGTACAATTTTTTGTCGATACCATTCGAACCTGGGACCTTCTGCATGGCAAACAAGCGCATTACCACTGGGCTACAAAATGGGGGTTGTACTAATAATTTCAGGCGCTCCTGGAAGCTATGGAACAGCAAAGTATTAGCATAGCCAAGGCCAGCGTGGTTTGTTCTCTACCGGCCCGCACGTCCGTGATAGCTGCTGCTAACCCAGTAGGGGGACATTATAACCGGGCCAAGACTGTGGCTGAGAACCTACGCATGGGACAAGCCCTGCTGTCACGATTTGACCTGGTGTTTATATTGCTTGATAATCCGGATGAGGTAAATGAGACCCCTGTAATGTTGTCTTTGTTTATTTGTTTGTTTGATTTTTTTTACATTGTTTTTTTTTTTTTTTTTTTTTTTTTTTTTTTTTTTTTAGCAGAATTGTATTTGTTTTTTTATCTAGTTAGAAAAATCGTTGTAATCTAACTTACCTCCTCTTAGAAGTTACAATAGTAACTTTGGAGGAGAAGTAAGTATGTTATGTACCTATTATTTTGAAATAAAGATTAAAAATTAAAGAGTTTTGATAGCGGGAACTGTAATTGCTAAGGTCTTATCGGCCCGAAAGCAAAGAGAGGAGCAAGACAGGATAGGATAAGATTTGAGAGGGAACTGTAACAACGGACGTCTTACTGTCCCGAAATCGAAGAGAGAAATAAGACAGGGGAGAAAGCCAGCCCTTCCGAGAACGAACCTTATCTGCTTAGGATAACATCCGCCCTGGGAGGGAATCGATCCCGCGACCTAGCGCTTACAAGCTACACGATCCCCAAATGAAGTGTGCCTGAAGACATAATATGATGTGTTCCAATCGACTCAACCTTCGCATGTAAAGTGTTTGTGCTAATTTCCAAGTAATTCCGCTTGTTTGCAGCACTTGGATACACTTCTGTCCGAACATGTGATGGCTTCCCTGTCTGGATTTCAATCAAATAGAAACCCGAGCCACAGTACTCAGTCTTTCACGGAGAATCCGAACTCGGTCCAGAGTGATATACCTTTGAGGTGAGATATTGTACTGGGAAGACTTACGTGATCAGTGATTATTATTTATTTTTTTCATTTACCTTATTTTAAAGATGAGTGTTTCCCTGCTGTTTTTTATTTCGTAGCAATGAAACAAGTGCTACATTAAACGCATGTGGTCTTGTATCGTATCATGTCCCTCGTCAGGCGGGCGAAAGGAGACACAATACTTCCCATTTAAGTGCCGGGTCAACACGAGAATAAAAGCGCATTACCACTGGGCTAACGGTGACGTTTTTTTTACTATTATTAAGTGCCCTAATAATTTATTTGTATTTTCATAATAAATAATCTATTAATTGCAGTGAAAGACTTAAACCAGGGCCGGGCGAAGAGTTACCTCTCATACCTGCTCCATTACTTCACAAGTACCTCGCCTACGCCAGGAAATATGTGTCCAAGCCTGAACTTTCCACCGAGGCAGCTTTACTTCTGCAGGTAAGCTTCCAAGTGTTATTAAATTTTTTTGTCCTTTACTTACCATTTGGAAGGTGTACATGACTAAGTACAACCTGCACCACCATAACCCTTCAGTTTAAAGGCCCGTTCTCAGTTGTGAGATCCTGAATAACGGCCGAACCGTACGATTTGGAAACGGGGCTTAGACTAGTTTAGAGGCGTTTTTGAGCTAAATAAATTATCCAATATCTGTGTTGAGTTTGAGCATGTTTTTTGTTGCAGGAATTCTATCTAAACTTGAGGAAGCACCATCATAGTGTGGACGCTACACCTGTAACAACCAGACAGCTGGAATCTCTAGTCCGACTAACTCAGGTTAGTTTTGAAGATGAAATACCCACATATCATCTATATTCATCCGTCTTCGAAATATTTCATTTAGCGAGCATGGCAAAATAGACAAGTGGTATTAAAAAAAAAAAAAAAAATGCATCCACAAGTGCAGCCTAGTTTGCTTAGAAGGTAGCGCGTTGCAAGCACTAGGTTGAGGCCTGCCCAGGGCGTAGTACATTATCCTGACTGATTATACTGACGAGGTTTGTTTTCAGATCGGCTGGTTTTCTCCTATTCTGTCCTCTTTCGCTCTTCGATTCCGGACAGTAAGAAAAGACCTTCGTTGTGTTCAGTTCCCTTTATATCTCTCTTGCCTTATCAACAGAACGCTGAAAACCATTTGGTTGCAAAGTTATAACAAGGTATCCAAAAATTTGAGTAAAAGTGGTGCAAAGTCACCTCAGTTTACGGTAAGTAACCAAGAATTCGATCTACAAAATAGGACTTCGAATATCGTAGTTCTTTTATACTGTTCAAGAACAGGCTGGATTTCTCCTACATTTATGTGTACTTCTTTCTCCTACAGAAATCCGAAGAAACCGCACTGAGGAAGAGTAGTGCAGCCGCCAACATGTGCACCCTCTTCATTGATACTGTGAGCATTGTGAATAATAAGAACAACTCCATTTCAAGCAAGGGGAGCGGACATTTGGGTATTGAGTTCAAAACGCAGGACTATTATGCTATTCAGGTAATATAAGAATAAATGGTGTTATTTATGCTGCTCGAATGGGACTAAAGAGTCCCTTTACACCAGCAGTGGACTACTAATATTACTGTGATCTAATTTTCAAACAATGTTGATAAAATTCCATATCTCTTCCGACATTGAATCAGCGCGCAGCGCCCTTCTGATTACCAGGAGAGAGAGTCTTAACCATTAATTCACCGACGGGCTTTTGTTGTTTTTTTTTCAAATGTCAAGGAACTTGACCCCTAGGCCATTCTCCCTCTTGCGTCCCAATATCTTTCTACAAGGTCAGCACTGGGGTAGGTTCTTTAGATGATCACCGTCCATAGATGTGTTTCACAGAGGTTTAAAATGAGTTGAAATGATGGCAGTTTTTTTTTTTTTTTTTCTCATTTGTTTTTCAAAGAGTTTTAAAATGATTTGAAATGTTGGAATTTTTTTTTTTTTTTTTTTTCTCATTTTAATCAAACATTCTCCGAGCATTATCGCTCGGACTGGTTCCTATCGGTCAACATGAGATCGTAGAACCGGGGCGGGGGTTAACTTGAACTTATGTTCCAGGATATTCAAGCAGAGCCGAACCTCTTCAAACTCCTAGTCAACTCGCTATGTCCCTCCATATTTGGACATGAAATGGTGAAAGCCGGCCTACTCCTAGCTTTGTTTGGAGGGTGTCATTCGACCAATGGCAGTCGGGGGGATGCCCATGTGTTGATAGTGGGTGACCCAGGACTGGGCAAGTCACAAATGCTACACGCCTGTTGTGCCGTGGCGCCTAGAGGTAATCCCCCTAGCCTAGCACATATTTTTTTTTTCTTTTTGGGCTGTAGAATGGAATGACCCAGGACTGGGCAAGTCACAAATGCTACACGCCTGTTGTGCCGTGGCGCCTAGAGGTAATCCCCCTAGCCTAGCACATATTTTTTTTTTCTTTTTGGGCTGTAGAATGGAATGACCCAGGACTGGGCAAGTCACAAATGCTACACGCCTGTTGTGCCGTGGCGCCTAGAGGTAATCCCCCTAGCTTAGCACATAAGACACACACACGGACCAATGGCTGAAACTTTGGATTTAGGCTCTAGGGACCTCAAAACGTGTTTTGACACTAAAATCTGGCCATCGAAAATTTGACCCGATTACATTACTTTCCTTCCTATAGGATAAGGAAAGTAAAAACTGGACTATTCCTTTAAATTTCCAGGCCAAGAAGTTCATTTCGGTTCTGCAGAAAAAGGCCGAAGTTCAGTCCAGATCAGTGTTCACGGTAACAGAACTCAAACAGCTAGCGACCTCTGCCAATATTAGTGTGGATAATTTCTTCACATTTCTCACCTCCCTTAATGATCAAGGCTTTCTACTGAAGAAGGGAAAACAGCTGTACCAGCTAATGTCTGTTGACTACTGACGTCAAAACGGTGAGTACTCAAATTCATTTCGAAGTAGTCAGCTCCAGTTATTATTATTATCAAGTTTCCATTTACAACATAACAACATCAGAACATACAAAATTCGTATAAATGGTATACCCATCCTTAAAAGCAGAGCTTGTGCCACGGGTGGGGAGTTCATTTATAATAGTTATGTAGTTGTCATTCCTATAGGATAAGGAAAGTAAAAACTGGACTATTCCTTTAAATTTCCAGGCCAAGAAGTTCATTTCGGTTCTGCAGAAAAAGGCCGAGGTTCAGTCCAGATCAGTGTTCACGGTAACAGAACTCAAACAGCTAGCAACCTCTGCCAATATTAGCGTGGATAATTTCTTCACATTTCTCACCTCCCTTAATGATCAAGGCTTTCTACTGAAGAAGGGAAAACAACTATACCAGCTAATGTCTGTTGACTACTGACGTCAAAACGGTGAGTACTCAAACTCATTTCGTAGTAGTCAGCTCCAATGGCGTAGTGGTCACTGCACTCGCCTTCCACCCGGAAGACCCGAGTTCGATTCCGGGCGGGTCAAAAAAATTGTATCATGCAAATGATTGGTTCCGTGACTGGTTGTTGCGGGGCCCACTCAGCCTCGTGAGGAAAATGAGTAGCTTTGTATAATATAAATGCCCATAGCGATCGGTGCCAGCATGTAATGGTAGTTAAACATATGACGTTGCTTAACTTTGGTGATCCTGGGGAACGTCCATCATAAAAGTTAGCTGTAAAAATGAACTTTTTTTGCGTCACTGTACAACTGCTAACGTTTTCCCAGATAGTCACCCATCCAGATACCAACCACGCCCAACGTTCCTTAACCTCAGTGAACCATTGGGAACTAATGCATTCAGCATGCTATCACCGCTGGGTAAATCTGAACAAGACTTCGAAAATATCTATTCTTTAGTCACGAGCCGCTTTTGTTTATTGATTTCCATGGCAACGTGATATTGTTTACCTAAAAACTCTAACCCTATCCTATCCTCCAGAAGTTTTCATGTTTGGTGTTTTAATTGTAGTGCAACCAAGTCGCTTTTATTTTAGAATCATCTCGTCTTTACAATAACGATTTATTAATTTGAACTAAAATTACCTGAACTTAAATGTATTTATTTCTTAAATGTATTTGGACCTTCAAAAATCATTGGAAAAAATCACTAGAAAAGATTTCGGGACGAAATTTTGGACAGTGTATTTCAATTTCCATTTCTCAACTTGTTCTAAACTGACAGTCTAAATAAAGCACTACTTATACTCAACTTTCTCTTGCCAATTTGACTGTATAATTGCCAGCCTAAATAACTTGGTTGATAGCGCGCCTGCCTTGTAAGCGCTAGGCCGCGGGTTCGATTCCCGCCCAGGGCGGATCTTATCCTGAACGGATAATGTTCGTTTTCGGAACGGCTGGCTTTCTCCTATCCTGTCTTTTTGTCTCTTCGATTTCGGGACGATAAGACCTTAGTACTTACCTAATACAGTTCCCTCTGTCAATCCTCTTAAAAAAATGACTGTACCTATGTATAATCTTTTAGTGTTTTAATTTCATTTTAAACTCGTATTCCTTTAATTTTCCAATTTCAAAGTGATTATTGAACGTTTTATTATTTTTTTTTTTTTTGAACTCCTATCGTGAGAATGCGTGTTCCCCATACTATCGACAAGAACACATTGACCGTGTATGCGCCACCTGAGCGTATTACCCTATCTGATGATGAATATCATTCTGACTCTGATGATGTGGAAGAAGAGGAAATAGAGGAGGAAGAAGAAGAAGAAGAAGATGAAAAGCTACTGGGTAGAGATCGAAACATTGACATAGACTTCTTAGCTGTTTTTTTTTTCAACAATACTTTCTTTAAGTATTTTATTTTTGAACGTTTTAAATACAATAACTCGCAGGTATCATAATAACTTCAACAATAGAGACAAAAAAAAGGGGGCCATTTATAAACCTAAATATAAGTTTGGTACATCAAATGTATTGTACCATGTTAAACCCATAAAATACACGACGAGACCCTGTTTAGACTGCTGGGGTAAAGGGACTTTTTAGTCTCATTCGAGCAGGATAAACAAGGTATATTCTATTCTAATCAAGATATTTTAATAGGAATAGATTCGTAGAAGCTTAACCCATCCTTTAGGGCCGTTTGCCATACTGACTTTTAACTGTGTTAATTCGTTAGCAAGAAAAAAATTTTTCTCTAAAAATTCATAAAGAGAGAGAGAGAAAATGAAAAAAAAAAAAAAAAAAAAAAAAAACATATTTCTTTTACGATGTGTGACATCTCCTAAGCCTAAGCTATTTGATAAGTTATTGGAGAAAGAAAGTCGTCTGAAAGCAGAACATTTGTACGGTTTCTACCCGTAGAATAGAATATCGGGATAGAATCCTATCCTCGTTTCTACCTGAATAGAAGCCTATTTTGGTTACTTGCGTAAGTAAAAAGACATTTGATTAATTCCCTCCTCTCTACCAGGAGATGGCGAGTTGAAGGAAAGGAAGGAGCAGGATGAAGAGGAGGAATATGATGATGAGGAAGAGGAGGAGGAAGTGGTAGAAGAATCAGAAGGGGAGAATTTGATCGACGCGTGTGACAAGAATTGGGATTTGGATCGGGTGCCCTTGCTCTCTGAACTTGTTATTCTAACCATTGCCAACAATTTTCAGCAATTCCAAGGTAGGTGTAATCCAGCCTAGTTAACAAGTTTCCATTTATATTTGATCGACAAAAAACTCAGAACATACATTTTTCTTATAAATGCTATACCCATCCGTATAAGCAGAGCTTGTGCCACGGATGGGGAAGCAGAGCCTGTGTCACGGATGGGGAAAAAAGTAGCTTGCATGGTAGCGCGTCTGAATTGTAACCGCTAGGCTACGGGTTCGATTCCCTCCCCGGACTGATTTTATCCTGATGAGATTAATGTTCGTTCTCAGAACGGCTGGCTTTCTCCTATCCTGTCTTCCTTCTTTCTCTCTTCGATTTCGGGACGATAAGACCTTGGTAGTTACAGCTAAGATCCCTCTGTCAAACCTCTTTAAAAAATCATTTGTTCAAACCCACAGGAGTACCACTAGACGCTACGCTGACTCCAGAAGATTGGAACATACTACTTGAAGAACTGCCTTTGGATCTACCCTTGGAACTGAGTGTGCCCTTGATTCCAGACTCTTACTACTGGAAAAGGGCGTGCATACACAAATGGAAAGTAAGTACATTAATTAACAAGTTTCCATTTATATTTGATCGACAAAAAACTCGGAACAAACCAAACAAACATAACCTATCTGCATACCATATGGACATGATCTACCCTTGGAACTGAGTGTGCCCTTAATTCCAGACTCTTACTACTGGAAAAGGGCGTGCATACACAAATGGAAAGTAAGTACATCAATTAATTAACAAGTTTCCATTTATATTTGATCGACAAAAAACTCAGAACAAACCAAACAAACATAACCTATCTGCATACCATATGGACAGTTTGGGGCCGAAACTCAGAACATACATTTTTCTTATAAATGGTATACCCATCCGTATAAGCAGAGCTTGTGCCCAGCCGTTCGGAAAACGAACATTATCCGAGTATAAAATTCGCCCCGGGCGGGAATCGAACCCGCGGCCTAACGCTTACAAGGTATTGGGTATTTATTTAGGGAAGAGAGGAAGGCAAGGAAACTATGGTGAACGCAGAAGCGCTACCAACCAAGCTAACTAGGCTGGCGTTCAAAGGTAAAACTAAGAGACAAATGTTATTTACTTTTCCTTCGCCTTAGGTCCTCGGACCATCAAGTACCTTTTGTAGAGTGGAGATATTAGCCAGCCGAAATGGCTTGGAGGGTAGCGCGTCTGCCTTGTAAGCGCTAGGTCCCGAGTTCGACTCGCGCCCGGGACGAACTTTAATCCCAAACAAATTCGGTTCGTTGTCGGAACGGCTGACTTTTTCTGTCCAGTCCTCTTTTTTTTTTTTTATATTATTAATATTTTTTTTTTTTTTACACTGTGGCTGGGGGACTTAAACAGGGAGCATACCAGCCTAAATTTCCCTTGCTAAAGAAATAGCAAACGTTGAGTGCGAAGGGCATCCACTCTTAAAGTTAGGGCTGATTGAGAGGCTGACGAAAAATGCTGACCCTGTCTGTACACGGGAAAAGGCGAAGAAGAAGATAAGTAGGTGGACTTTATAGTCTGTATAACGGGTTCGAATCCCGAATATATATTTTTCTGTAACAAATTACGGGGCGCGGAGGTACCCACTGATAACAGCAAGTCAATTTTATTTTTCACAGGCCCGGGCTAAATGTGAGCTTAGAGAGGAGGCTAGTAAGCAAGATGCCCAGGACGTGATAGATATCATGAAGTGGAGCCTGATAGATACTTCGCTGAATGGAGGGGGAGGCATTGACTTCACGAGATCTCAGCATGGTTCCGGCTTCAGTTCCAAGAGTAACGTGAGTTTCGGTTTTTATCTAGCTGAATATTTCTAACCTGCCTTGGTAGCGTAGTGGTTAAGACACTCGCCTGGTAAATAGGAGGGCGCGGGTTCGAACCCAGCCGAGGCATGGAATTTTATCCTCATTCATTTGAGAAATTGACCACATAATAATGGAGGTCTAAGGGTTAGGTGCCTAGCAGTTACCTTCCAATCAAGAGTCTATTATGAATATTTCTGAATTATTCATTTTGGTCAGTTTGGGTCAGGCTGGTTTTGAATGCAAATAGAAAATCTGAAGAGCTAGGTCGCGGGTTCTATTCCTGCCCGGTAAGGAACCAAGTTTCACAGTTCTTAACTTAAGTGGTTCCATGCCCGAAAAAATAATTTCGTTTTCAGGTGTTCGAAGAACGTTGTTGTTGTTTTAGCGGCTTTAGCTTTCGCCGAATGGCAATAGCAGAATAAAGATATCTTTTTGTATCTGCTATACACCGGGGTGATGGTCTCTAGCTCTAGCCATGTTGAATTGGCTGGCTCGTCCTGAACCGCAGTCAACCATTGTGAGGACTTGTGCTTGGTCTTTAAAAGCAGAGAGAACCCTTTGAAGAACTGCCAGCTAGTTAGGCTGGTTAGGGTTAGCTGTTCTCCTCCCTGTTTATAGTCCCACAGCCAGACGCTATCTGAAAAGGAGCACGCCTCGGTTGTAAGCGCTAGGTCGGAGTTCGATTCCCGCCTGAGTCGAACTTTAGATATTTCCCCCTTACTTTAACTGTTAAGGTTCGTTCTTGGAACGACTGGCTTTCTCCTATCGACCTATCCTGTCCTCCTTCTCTCTTCGATTTTGGGACTATAAGACCTCCATTGTTACACTTCCCTCTGACATAGCGCTTAGAGAAGAAGAAGAAGGAAAAAAAACTTACAGAGAGTTCATTTTTACTATTTACAGAAGACTACGTCAAGAGATTGGTCATAGGCCAGCTGCTTATTGAAGAAGTGGCTACGGACGATGGACGTGTAGAGTTTAGCTATGTAGATCTCAGTCTTATTCTACCGGAGCTGACAGCATTAGAGGTAGGTAATGAATAAGCGAGCTAGATAAGTCTATAAACGTAATCGTAATATGGTTGTAGAGTTCTCCTGTGAGGTCATCGTCAATTTGGTAGGAAAACTCAACAGAGCGGAGAGCTCTTGCTCTCAGATTAATTCATGAAAGACTGACATAAAATTATAATATCTGGAGCGCTACATGGTCTAAAACAGTGGTTCCCAACTGGTGGTCCGCGGACCACTAGGTGGTCCGCCGGCAGGTTTCAGGTGGTCCGCGAAGCCGTTCAATATATATAATATGGACATTTTGGGGCCGCCAAATGTAGGTAATATACTAAAAATATCTGCAAAGCTTGCAGATGCGCCAGCTTCCAAGGTCCCTAGGCTGGCTAGATCATCAATTTGAACTCTCCTCTACCTTTCGATCTTATTTATTAACTAGCTGAATTCCGTCGCTTCGCTCCGGAATCCCGCTAGTTCATCCCGAGGCATGGCCAAACTTGTGGAAAAGGCATGGCCGAACTTGTAGTTATCAAACTAAAAACATAAACGAAACTCAAATATTAGGCGAGCGAGGAAAAGTTTTCTATCCCGCAGTCTCTGCACTCTGTGTATTTCTTATGGAGATTTCAGCGATCAAAAATTGATCATATCTCAGGATCGGTTTAGATTTTCGCAAAATCCTTTCTTATTGCACACCTAGACCATAAAAGGAATATGCCTACCAAATTTCAGCTTTCTAGGTGTTGTGGTTCTCGAGATGGAGCGATCAGTGTGTGAACTATGAAATGTGAAATGTGAATGAGTGAATGGATCTTGTTCTTATAATATAAGAAAGATTATTATTCAATCAAAAAATTTGATTAATTCTTATATTATTTTTATTAGTATTAATTAATTTATTCTTCAGAAATTCACCTGCTACCATCATGAGAACTCTTGGAAGCGAATGTACTTGGAATATGCGTGCCAACATTTTATCGAACACATCAAGCCTTCTCAAGTTGTGGAATTTGAGATCAAATTACTCACACAACTTTGTGGTAAGTTCCGGAATCTTACTGTACTCGTCCGTAAGAACAAACCAAGTTTCACAGTTCTTAACTTAAGTGGTTCCATGCCCGAAAAAATAATTTCGTTTTCAGGTGTTCGAAGAACGTTGTTGTTGTTGTTCTAGCGGCTTTAGCTTTCGCCGAATGGCAATAGCAGAATAAAGACTTTCTTGGCAAAGTTACAACTTTGGGTCCTGGTTCTGGTGTGAAGATCACACGACTTTCTATTACATTACGGTATCTTCTGTTTGACGCACAGGGTGCATCGATGTCGTATAACAGATGAGATGTGCGAGGACTTATGGAGCACTCTGACGTACTATGTACCGCTTGAGGAGTTGCATTTCAATCATTGCGCACTGGGCGATGTGTCTGCTATTGAAATCGCAACCATTGTGATCGCCGAGAACAATTTGACGCATCTGGATCTCACGGATAACCAGATAGGTAAAAACATTGTGTTGGTGTTGGTGTGTGTTGTTGTTGGTGTGTGCTGTTGTACTTTTTGTAGCGGTGTAGCTGCACCGAGGGGGTTGAGGGTCTCTAGACTTTCTAGCCGAGATTACTTGGCCCGTCCCGAACCGCATTCAACCACCATGAGGACCTATGCTCTTCCTTTGAAGCATGATAAAGATAAAACCCTTTGTAACCTCCAGCTAGCGAGGAGGGTAGCTTTGCCTGTCTTATAGGAGCTGAGTCACGGGTTAGAATTCCGCCCGGGGCAAACTTTTTCCTAAACAGATTATTCGTTCTCGGAACATCTGACTTTCTCCTATCCTGTCCTCCTCTCTTCGATTTTGGGACGATGAAACCTTCGTTGTTCCCTCTATCAAACCTCTTGAATATAGAAAGTAAAAATAATATAATAATAATAATTAAAACCTATTTAACTTCGTAATATGGTTGTAGAGTTCTCCTGTGAGGTCATCGTCAATTTGGTAGGAAAACTCAACAGAGCGGAGAGCTCTTGCTCTCAGATTTATTCATGAAAGACTGACATAAAATTATAATATCTGGAGCGCTACATGGTCTAAAAGAAGAAGAAAAAAAATGAGTGTTCAAACGCCGTTTTTATTTCCAAGCTATAAAACAACTGCTACATCAGACTCGTGTAGTCTGTGTGCCTGTGTGGGAAGTCTAGAAGAGACACAAATTGATCAAACTTTATTTACATAAATCATATACGTACATGTATTCAACTCCACAGTGACCTATTTACTAAAAAAAAATGTGAAAGTATCTATAATATAGTGCACTCTGAAGACTAAAATAAGTGAGCAATGTTGAGGTAACATTAATGTATAGTAGGTAAGTGGTTAAAATGACAGTTACTTACACAGCAGAGGTTGCAAGCTGCACAGGGTTTGGATGTTTTCTCAAACTCCTTGCCAGATGGAGAGGCAGTATTTACAAGCTAGTATGGCCTGACTTGATGGCTTATCTTACTCTTTATTATGCTTTGAATCTAACATACAGATATCAGTTGAACCCAGAGCAGAAGAAAACATTTGAAAGCATAGTGGAGTACTGTGATACTTACAGTAACCTCATACCTTTATCCTTTGTGCTTGGTTTTTACATTTCTATTATTATGACAAGATGGTGGGATCAATATAATAATATCCCATGGCCAGATGCAATGGCTGTTTATGTCAGTTCTCAAGTGCATGGGCAAGATGAACGAGGCAGAATGATGAGACGTACCATTATGAGATATGTTTGTGTTTGCATTACTATGGTCCTTGCTAATATCAGTCCAAGAGTGAAGAAAAGATTTCCATCTCTAGATCATTTTGTTGAAGTTGGTTTACTGCTGGAAAATGAAAAGAATATTATTTCAGCTATAAATGACAAATTTCCAGGCCCTCCCAAGCATTGGATGCCTATTGTATGGGCAGCATCCGTTGTTACAAGAGCAAGGAAAGAAGGCAGGGTGCGAGATGACTTCAGTGTAAAATCTATCATTGATGAGTTGAATAGAATACGGGGGCAATGTGGTAAACTTCTTAGTTATGATACAGTAAGTGTACCACTTGTATATACTCAGGTAGTAACTCTGGCTGTGTACTCATTCCTTATTACTACTATCATGGGAAGACAGTGGCTTGATGTACCAGCAGAAAGTGATACATCTCATCCACTAAGAATACATAACAACTACATTGACCTCTATTTCCCAATTTTTACTATATTGCAGTTTTTCTTCTACATGGGGTGGCTCAAAGTAGCTGAAGTTTTAATAAACCCATTTGGGGATGATGATGAAGATTTTGAAGTGAACTGGATGATTGATAGAAACATTCAAGTTTCTTATCTGATAGTAGATGGTATGCATCATGAACATCCAGATCTTGTAAGAGACCAGTACTGGGATGATGTGTTTCCATCAGAACTACCTTATACTTCAGCAGCAGAACCTTTCAGAGAAAAAATACCTCAACCCTCAACTGCAAACATTGCTGTGGATGCATGTCAAGTAGAATATACCAATCCTACTTCTGTCAAAGTTGAAGGTAGCAATAACCCTAACTATGCTTTGTTACAAGAAGATAGTCAGAGTGAAAATGACCGAAATTTCATCATAGGCTCTGTGTCTAGTAAGTTGCCACGGAGAGAAAGAGAAAAATCAATATCTTGTGATTCTACTAGCAGCATGAACACTCTGGGAATGGGGAGCATAGCTAATTCTCTAAATAAAATAAGTGGAGGGTCCATGCAGACTTTGAGAAAAATATTTTCTGGTTCAAATGATAATAAGCTAACATGTGCAAATGATGGAGTAGCTATGAAACCAGCTTCTCAAAGTTCAGACAATTTAGCTAAAAGTGCTGGAACTAGTATGAGAATTACAGATCAAGTAATAGAAGAGTTAGATGAACAGATGACCATTACTGCATCAGGACGTCTTGAACCAAGAAGAGCTGCTCAGGACATCTTTTCTGAAGGTAACATCCCATCTTCATTGCCTATTGATGTTCCTACTAATCCAAATTCAGATTATCCCAGAAATCGTCCAGATTCGTCTGCTCGGTCGAGTGGCACTTATGCAGAAATATTTACTGGAGCCCCCACAACTCCCAATGAAGAAAATTTCGATCTTGGAGCATTTGACAATGATTTAATGAGCTCAGATGGTTCTAGCACAGTACATAGCTCCAGACGAAATTCTAGTACATTCAAAGATTCAGATGCTAAAGCTGCATTTGAAAGTCTAAAAAGAAGTAGACAGCAAGAGAAAATGAGTGTGAAATTGGTAAGAAGTATCAGTGCAGCTCCTTCTCACACAAGTGAACAAGATAAACCAGTGGAGGAGCCTGTAGAAGTAGTACCACCAGGAGAAGGTATAATAGCACAGGCTGAGTGATTGTTCAGTCCATAAATACCAAATACCTATTACACAATCTATAGATTGTACCTAAACATGTGACAATGACAACCTAAGATAACCCAGGGAGTTCAAAAGACATTTCATTATTATTACCAGAGGTTACATCAGCTAAGAAAGACCCTATGTTAAAGAAGTATATGTACATTGATCCCTTCTATTTAAGTTTCTGTATCCAGAGGTTACATCAGCTAAGAAAGACCCTATGTTAAAGAAGTATATGTACATTGATCCCTTCTATTTAAGTTTCTGTATTATTATTAATAATATTGCTTCTCAGATTCTGGTTGTGAATTCCTCAACAATGAAGGCTCCGCTCTGTACAAGCTTCAAAGTTCCAGTAATCACAGTTGTGTCCCCAACGCAGAAATCAAGTTCCCGTACAGCAATTTTGTTCTCAACATGGTTGCTACTCGAGATATTGCCAGTGGAGATGAAATTTGTATCAGTTACATGGACGAGGATCTATTGGAGAGAGGCAGAGAGAAGAGAAACAACTATCTAAGGTAGAACATTCTCATTATTACTTTTTTAATGGGTTTAACATCACTGTTATTCTTTATGCTCCTTAAATGCCCCTATGAACTCTTCAAACGTAAACTTCTGTCCTGTCTTGGAAGCTAGCAATGACATTGTTGGGAAATATTGGGATGCTAGAGGACAATGTTTAATAATGGTGATTCAACTGGTGTGTTTCATTTACTGATATTTTCTAGTACCTAACTACCTACTAGTTTCTGTATTCAACTAGGTAGAACATTCTCATTATTACTTTTTTAATGGGTTTAACATCACTGTTATTCTTTATGCTCCTTAAATGCCCCTATGAACTCTTCACACCTAAACTTCTGTCCTGTCTTGGAAGCTAGCAATGACATTGTTGGGATACAATCGTCTGCGAAGATACAGGATTCAACCTTAGGGTGGACATTAGCGACAATGTCGTTTATAGCTATAAGGAAGAGAGTGCAGCTGGAAAAAGAACCAAAAAAAAAAAAAAAAAAAAAAAAAAACATCGTTTGAAGTTACCTGTACAGTAGGATGCCTAGTACGAATTTGTTAATAAAATGAGAATGATCACTTCTAGACAGATAATATCAAGGTATTACGAGTATTATTTGTAATATTATTAACCACTAATTTCAAAGTAAAAAATACACACGTTGGATGGTATTTCCGTTGGGTTGTTGTTTGGGATCCGATAGAACTGAGCCGACTCGTACAACAAACTTTCTATTTTGATGCAGGTTTTGAATGAACAAATACACAAGTTGGATGATAAATTATTTTACATAATGTTATGTACCCACATATTTTATTACTTTTCATAAAAATTTCAGTACAACTTTCAGGTGTCTCATTTATACTCTCTCAAAATTGAGTCCAATGTTCTCACCTTTTGCCAACCTATTCAATTGAAATGTGCTCAATGCTCATACTGTGCAATCGAAATGTGTGCAACAAGGCTTAGGTCACAAATACCTAATACATCTGGCTTAGAAAAATTCTATTGAACCTGTTAGGTGGGTTTACATGTTCAAGCCAATCAGTCCGGGGAGGGAATCGAACCCGTAGCCTAGCGGTTACAATTCAGACGCGCTACCATGCAAGCTACTTTTTTCCCCATCCGTGACACAGGCTCTGCTTCCCCATCCGTGGCACAAGCTCTGCTTATACGGATGGGTATAGCATTTATAAGAAAAATGTATGTTCTGAGTTTTTTGTCGATCAAATATAAATACGAAAGAATGCATACTAACTCATTGACTGAGTAAATATAAATGGAAACTTGTTAACTAGGCTGGATTACACCTACCTTGGAATTGCTGAAAATCGAGCCTGTGTCACGGATGGGGAAAAAAGTAGCTTGCATGGTAGCGCGTCTGAATTGTAACCGCTAGGCTACGGGTTCGATTCCCTCCCCGGACTGATTTTATCCTGATGAGATTAATGTTCGTTCTCAGAACGGCTGGCTTTCTCTATCCTGTCTTCCTTCTTTCTCTTTTGATTTCGGGACGATAAGACCTTAGTAGTTACAGCTAAGCTCCCTCTGTCGAGAGAAAAAAAAAAAAAAAAAAAAAAAAAAAAACACATATTTCTTTTACGATGTGTGACATCTCCTAAGCCTAAACTATTTGATAAGTTATTGGAGAAAGAAAGTCGTCTGAAAGCAGAACATTTGTACGGTTTCTACCCGGGTAAAATCGGGATAGAATCCTATCCTCATGTCTACCTGGATAGAATCCTATTTTGGTTACTTGGGTAAGTAAAAAGACATTTTGATTAATTCCCTCCTCTCTACCAGGAGATGGCGAGTTGAAGGAAAGGAAGGAGCAGGATGAAGAGGAGGAATATGATGATGAGGAAGAGGAGGAGGAAGTGGTAGAAGAATCAGAAGGGGAGAATTTGATCGACGCGTGTGACAAGAATTGGGATTTGGATCGGGTGCCCTTGCTCTCTGAACTTGCTATTCTAACCATTGCCAACGATTTTCAGCAATTCCAAGGTAGGTGTAATCCAGCCTAGTTAACAAGTTTCCATTTATATTTACTCAGTCAATGAGTTAGTATGCATTCTTTCGTATTTATATTTGATCGACAAAAAACTCAGAACATACATTTTTCTTATAAATGCTATACCCATCCGTATAAGCAGAGCTTGTGCCACGGATGGGGAAGCAGAGCCTGTGTCACGGATGGGGAAAAAAGTAGCTTGCATGGTAGCGCGTCTGAATTGTAACCGCTAGGCTACGGGTTCGATTCCCTCCCCGGACTGATTTTATCCTGATGAGATTAATGTTCGTTCTCAGAACGGCTGGCTTTCTCCTATCCTGTCTTCCTTCTTTCTCTCTTCGATTTCGGGACGATAAGACCTTGGTAGTTACAGCTAAGATCCCTCTGTCAAACCTCTTTAAAAAATCATTTGTTCAAACCCACAGGAGTACCACTAGACGCTACGCTGACTCCAGAAGATTGGAACATACTACTTGAAGAACTGCCTTTGGATCTGCCCTTAAAAAGACATTTGATTAATTCCCTCCTCTCTACCAGGAGATGGCGAGTTGAAGGAAAGGAAGGAGCAGGATGAAGAGGAGGAATATGATGATGAGGAAGAGGAGGAGGAAGTGGTAGAAGAATCAGAAGGGGAGAATTTGATCGACGCGTGTGACAAGAATTGGGATTTGGATCGGGTGCCCTTGCTCTCTGAACTTGCTCCTCATCATCATATTCCTCCTCTTCATCCTGCTCCTTCCTTTCCTTCAACTCGCCATCTCCTGGTAGAGAGGAGGGAATTAATCAAATGTCTTTTTACTTACGCAAGTAACCAAAATAGGCTTCTATTCAGGTAGAAACGAGGATAGGATTCTATCCCGATATTCTATTCTACGGGTAGAAACCGTACAAATGTTCTGCTTTCAGACGACTTTCTTTCTCCAATAACTTATCAAATAGCTTAGGGGGAAGTATTATGTCTCCTTTCGCCCGCCTGACGAGGGACATGATACGATACAGACCACATGCGTTTAATGTAGCACTTGTTTCATTGCTACGAAATAAAAACAGCAGGGAAACACTCATCTTTAAAATAAGGCAAATGAAAAAATTAAAAATAAAATAAATATAAATAAATAATAATACCTAATCACTAATCACGTAAGTCTTCCCAGTACAATATCTCACCTCAAAGGTATATCACTCTGGACCGAGTTCGGATTCTCGGTGAAAGGCTGAGTACTGTAGCTTAGGTTTCTATTTGATTGAAATCCAGACAGGGAAGCCATCACATGTTCGGACAGAAGTGTATCCAAGTGCTGCAAACAAGCGGAATTACTTGGAAATTAGCACAAACACTTTACATGCGAAGGTTGAGTCGATTGGAACACATCATATTATGTCTTCAGGCACACTTCATTTGGGGATCGTGTAGCTTGTAAGCGCTAGGTCGCGGGATCGATTCCCTCCCAGGGCGGATGTTATCCTAAGCAGATAAGGTTCGTTCTCGGAAGGGCTGGCTTTCTCCCCTGTCTTATTTCTCTCTTCGATTTCGGGACAGTAAGACGTCCGTTGTTACAGTTCCCTCTCAAATCTTATCCTATCCTGTCTTGCTCCTCTCTTTGCTTTCGGGCCGATAAGACCTTAGCAATTACAGTTCCCGCTATCAAAACTCTTTAATTTTTAATCTTTATTTCAAAATAATAGGTACATAACATACTTACTTCTCCTCCAAAGTTACTATTGTAACTTCTAAGAGGAGGTAAGTTAGATTACAACGATTTTTCTAACTAGATAAAAAAACAAATACAATTCTGCTAAAAAACAAAAATTCTTTTTCCATTTTTTAGGCTTTGAAAATTTCCCCTAATACATTTCTATAAAACACAAAATTACAGCGCCATGGGCGATATTTTTTCGAAAAAATATGAGTTGCCCTTTCAAGGTTGCATACTTTTTTTATGGACCGAAAATTCAGGGGTTTTTTTTTTTTTTTTTTTTTTTTTTTTTTTTTTTTTAAGAAGGACGATTTTGGGACGATAAGACCTCCATTGTTACAGTTCCCTCTGACAACCTCTTGGAGAAGAAGAAAAAAAAGGAAAAGACTTTTTCTTAAAAGAGGTTTGACAGAGAGATCTGTAACTGCTAGGTCTTATCGTCCCGAAATGGAAGAGAAAAGCAAGACAGGTTTTTTTTTTTTTTTTTTTTTTTTTTTAAAGAAGGACGATTTTGGGACGATAAGACCTCCATTGTTACAGTTCCCTCTGACAACCTCTTGGAGAAGAAAAAATAAAAAGGAAAAAACTTTTTCTTAAAAGAGGTTTGACAGAGAGATCTGTAACTGCTAGGTCTTATCGTCCCGAAATGGAAGAGAGAAGCAAGACAGGACAGGGGAAAGCCAGCCGTTCGGAAAACGAACATTATCCGAGTATAAAATTCGCCCCGGGCGGGAATCGAACCCGCGGCCTAACGCTTACAAGGTATTGGGTATTTATTTAGGGAAGAGAGGAAGGCAAGGAAACTATGGTGAACGCAGAAGCGCTACCAACCAAGCTAACTAGGCTGGCGTTCAAAGGTAAAACTAAGAGACAAATGTTATTTACTTTTCCTTCGCCTTAGGTCCTCGGACCATCAAGTACCTTTTGTAGAGTGGAGATATTAGCCAGCCGAAATGGCTTGGAGGGTAGCGCGTCTGCCTTGTAAGCGCTAGGTCCCGAGTTCGACTCGCGCCCGCTAGAAGAGACACAAATTGATCAAACTTTATTTACATAAATCATATACGTACATGATAAAACTATACTGTAGTAATAGAAAGTAAAAAAAGGACTTATGCTAATTTCAGGAGCTACATATAACATACGGTGCCAAGCAGTGCGGTCTAGAGTTTGAATGGTACAAATTCCAAGTGACTGAAAAAGACATCTACGTTCTCAGCCAATGTGTTGCCGACCTTCCCCGACTTAGAATATTGAAGTAAGTGTACTTGGTTGGCAACTAGGAGTCCTGGTTTCGATCTCCGTCAGCCAATGTGTTGCCGACCTTCCCCGACTTAGAATATTGAAGTAAGTGTACTTGGTTGGCAACTAGGAGTCCTGGTTTCGATCTCCATAGGATTGATAAGTTTGATCATTAAGGCATTATTCCTCTTTAGGCATGAGCTATGCATTTCTTGGCAAAGTTACAACTTTGGGTCCTGGTTCTGGTGTGAAGATCACACGACTTTCTATTACATTACGGTATCTTCTGTTTGACGTACAGGGTGCATCGATGTCGTATAACAGATGAGATGTGCGAGGACTTATGGAGCACTCTGACGTACTATGTACCTCTTGAGGAGTTGCATTTCAATCATTGCGCACTGGGCGATGTGTCTGCTATTGAAATTGCAACCATTGTGATCGCCGAGAACAATTTGACGCATCTGGATCTCACGGATAACCAGATAGGTAAAAACATTGTGTTGGTGTGTGTTGTTGTTGTACTTTTTGTAGCGGTGTAGCTGCACCGAGGGGGTTGAGGGTCTCTAGACTTTCTAGCCAAGATTATTACTTGGCCCGTCCCGAACCGCATTCAACCACCATGAGGACCTATGCTCTTTTCCTTTGAAGCATGATAAAGATAAAAACCCTTTGTAACCTCCAGCTAGCCAGGAGGGTAGCTTTGCCTGTCTTATAGGAGCTGAGTCACGGGTTCGAATCCCGCCCGGGGCAAACTTTTTCCTAAACAGATAAAGTTCGTTCTCGGAACTGACTTTCTCCTATCCTGCCCTCCTCTCTTCGATTTTGGGACGATGAATCCTTCGTTGTTCCCTCTATCAAACCTCTTGAATATAGAAAGTAAAAATAATATAATAATGATTAAAACCTATTTAACTCTCTCTCTCTTGGTAAGAAGTATCAGTCTCTCTCTCTCTCTCTTTTGTTGTTCACTCAGGTACTGTCGGTGCTCAAGAAATAGCCAGCTCACTGCTTCATCCGAAATGTCGTCTCATCTACTTGAGTCTCAAGTTGAACGAAATCCAAGATGGCGGCGCTCGGGAAATCGCTCTCTCGCTGGAAAAGAACACCACTTTGGTTCAGCTCTGTCTAGCCGGGTGTTCATTTGGACCGGCGACCTTTGTCCAATTTGGCGAGACGCTGAAGGTCAACTCCACGTTGCAGGCTGTTGACTTGTCGAACAACACGATTGATATGGTAAGGAATAAGATGAATAGGTCCCCTGAAAAATCCCTTGCTCCCAGCAGTGTCCTCTGGCCCTAGAACGGTATACGTGAGTAATTTTTACTCACACCTCGTTTATTTTCGTGATAATTCGGAAGAATCTGCTGAAATCAGAGTGATAGGGAAGAAAGATATATATACATATTATTAAGGCAGGTAAAATAATATTATTGTTTAGCCAAAATCTTGATGTCCTGAGTCCATAATTATAATAATCCCCCCTTTATTTTCTCATTTTACAGGAGTCTTGCTTTGCTTTGATCGAAGGTCTGAACTCAAACAAAGTAATACAAGAGCTTGATGTGAGAATGACAGGCATTGTGCCTCGGGTAGAGTTGATGCTACGTCACTGTCTGGATAGAAATAGGAACATGGTTCCCGCCACTCTCTCTCTCTCTCTCTCTCTCTCTCTCTCTCTCTCTCTCTCTCTCTCTCTCTCTCTCTCTCTCTCTCTCTCTACACCAAAAGTAAAACCTTTTTGTGATAGTAAGCATCACAACAATTTTATTTTCATGGTACGTACGTACTTACACAACGAAAAATGTGCTTTCAATTGTTCCCTCTCCATTCTATTATTTTCTTTAGTATGTAATGGATTTATTTTGTATGACTTATGATTCTCATATTTTTTTTTACTTTTCCTACTACTAATAAATGTTTAAAATATTTATTATGTTTATTTTATGTTAAAACAAACATTGTGTGTTCTCTTGAACAATGTTGCACTTCAACTTTTTGAGAATAAATACCTCTAGGTAGTAGTTACCTTCTTACTTGAATTTACGAGTAAGTATGTATAGATGATATCTATAGTTATCTAAGTACTTGGATGCAAGGAGAATGTATGTAAATTTATAAATGTACCGCGGTGCTGAAATATTTACAGTGGCCTATCTTTTAAGTGTCACATACAAATATCACTGTATAAATGTTAAGGTTTATGGTGACGGGTTTTATCCTCCATTTTTCAACAAGCTATCCACCTACTTACATTGACTTCACCCAGTCTGAGTGGGGTTGGGAAAGCCAGTAGCTTGTGATTGCCCAGATAGTCACCCATTCGGATATCAACCACACACAACGTTAACTTCAGTGATCCATGGAGAATGGGGAACTGATACATTCAACATGTTGTCCCCACTGGTTTTCTCTGAATGTTCTTGTTACTTTTTTAGGTCTCACAAAATGAGGATGAAATCGTCTTCAACTATTCAAACACATTAATATTCACCTATCTTTTTTTTACCACAACATGTAGTTATTATTGGTACCTACTGTTTCATAATTAGTGCTCTATTTTTGTCAACACATTTTTTTTTAATAATTATGGAAGGTTATTTATTCCCAGCTCAAGTTAGTTATTATTAGATACCTTTACTTCAAGGATTGTTATCCATGTCAGCGATTTCCATAATTCTGATCGAGAGGCAAATATGAGGTGCAGGTTAGATCCAAATGAATTCTGTGCCAAAAATCGCATAGTAAAGTTGCTTTTAGTTCAAAGTTGGATTTCTTTAGTTCAAAGAAGACGTCTCACTATTGTTGTTTTTATGTGATGGATTTGTCTTTAATCTGTTGTAATAAATCCCTGGTTTTTTTTTTTTTTTTTTTTTTTTTTTTGCCTACCTCCAAGTTAGTCCTAGAAGTTCTAGAGCATAAAGGAGAGGTTACTTAGATTAAATTAATAATACTTCAGATATACGAGAATAGGTGATAAAAATAATTGCATTTATTTTATTGTTCTACCTAACACAGATATTTCAATTAAAATAATAAACGATCTAAGATCTACGGGAAAATTTAGCGATTCCCACATTAAATAATGGAGGGCTATACATCTTACAACAGTTTATACCTATTATTTTTTGCTCCTAGATCTATTTAACTCAATATCAGGACATTATTATTACAACAGATATCACTGTGGGGTTGAATACAGAAACTAGTAGGTAGTTAGGTACTAGAAAATATCAGTAAATGAAACACACCAGTTGAATCACCATTATTAAACATTGTAAATCTCAAGTAGATAATACACAGTATACGGATAAAGTAGATGTGTGGAATTTACCAACAGATAACAAGTGTCTATTGCTAATACCGCTCGAAGCTACAAAATCTGCTGTAGAAAACGAGTTAGCTCCTATTATAGAAGTAGTTTTACTGAAATTATGAAATATCCTTGAACTGCAAGATAATTATTTAATTATTGACTCTTTCGGTGCCTGCCTACTTACTTCACAGAACACAGAATTTTTGGAATTCGAGGAAAATAAACAAATTCAAAATTTCCCGCTTCATTTTTGGAACGTTGCCAAGTCGTATTTTCATAAAAAATACGTCTATTTTCCGCGTTCACCGGCTTCAACGGTGATCCGGCTGAATCACAAAATGTTGAGTAGTGAAACGTGAATCGTGGGTACTTGGTTTAATTTTTATTATTATTATTAAATACGTTCTAATATGAAAAGAAAGGCTAAAACTGGGGCAACAGCTTATCTATACAGATACAAGTCAAAACCAAAAGCAAACAATTTATATGCTTTCCTCAATGATTTGGAGTTTCTAACCTAATAAAAAATATTGCCACTTCATTCAAACTGGTACAATCTTACGTACCTAAATACTTTTTCTACATATCCCTTCAGAACAAATAAATAATATTGAAATGTATAATTCATTTAAAAATAAAGGTATTTTTTTTATTTCAATTTATTATGAAGGTACAGCAGTTGACTCAAACTTCCCAGAGTTAATAACCCTGTGAGGTTCAAATTTTGGACATTTTCTCATGTAGAGAATCTTGAGAGGAAGAGAGGTGGATATTGGAGGAGGAAGAAGAAGAGGAACTACTAGATGTGACGTCAGAATATCCTTCCCATGAAATCATACGCTCCATCTCACCTGAAACGTGAATAAAAATTATTATGATGGATTATTATTTTTAATTTCCCTTGCTAAAGAATTAGCGAAGGTTGAGTGCGAACTCGTAAAATTTTGTAGCCAAAACCAAATGTCAGCCCAAAAGCGATCAGCCTAGGGCTGATTGAGGGCTGACGAAAAAACGCCGACCCCGTCTAAACACGGGAAAAGGTGAAGAAAAAGAAGCAATCACCCTGCCTAGGGCTGATTGAGGGCTGACGAAAAAACGCCGACCCCGTCTAAACACGGGAAAAGGTGAAGAAAAAGAAGAGACCTATGAACTCTTCAAACGTAAACTTCTGTCCTGTCTTGGAAGCTAGCAATGACATTGTTGGGAAATATTGGGATGCTAGAGGAAAAAAGGCCTAATGGTCAAGAAGGACATTTGCAAGACACATATTGACATTGACCTACCAAAATAAAGTGTCACATACAAATATCACTGTATAAATGTTAAGGTTTATGGTGACGGGTTTTATCCTCCATTTTTCAACAAGCTATCCACCTACTTACATTGACTTCACCCAGTCTGAGTGGGGTTGGGAAAGCCAGTAGCTTGTGATTGCCCAGATAGTCACCCATTCGGATATCAACCACACACAACGTTAACTTCAGTGATCCATGGAGAATGGGGAACTGATACATTCAACATGTTGTCCCCACTGGTTTTCTCTGAATGTTCTTGTTACTTTTTTAGGTCTCACAAAATGAGGATGAAATCGTCTTCAACTATTCAAACACATTAATATTCACTCTCTCTCTCTCTCTCTGGTTTCAGGAGCAACTACTATTTCACCTGTACGTGTGACAAGTGCCACAGTCAAATAGGAGATCCAGAATCAGAAAGTGAAGATGGATATATGTCCGTGGATTCGGATGACGAAAATCAAGCCCACTAATAATGCAAAGGTTAGACTTCCGTTTTTCGTGATCCACTGCTACTATTTGATCAAAGCTACAGAGTCTAACTTGAGATTTTTTATTTTGTGATACGTTTTGTTTGATACGCCTCTTTAAATAGGTACCAGTACCTATTAAATGTAACCACTACCGTTATTTACGACAAGGATTACCGAAAAAAAAAAAAAAAAAAAAAAAAAAAAAAAACCGAGGAAATGCTTAACCTGAAACACGGTAGACGACAAGCCCGAACCCTAATAGAGTACCTACCTACCTACCTAGGTACATTATCTGTACACGACACGTGCTGTGACGTGCTGAACTGGTGATATACCCCGTACCTCCCGCCTAGGAGCTCAAGTGAGGGATTTAGATAGATACTTAATTTATCTAGAGCTAGAGAGCAATGACGCTTTTCGCTTTTGGTCTAGGAAACGGACTCACTCAAACCTGACCTCTCGCAAAATGGTCCTCTCTTGGAAGTGCAGTAACTAGAGATATTATACTATCCTACTTCTACTAGTCAACTATTCGTAAGACCTTCACTTATATCCGCAATAGGACAAAGGATTCGAACCTATTCCCTTCCGCTTTCCAGGTGACTACTCATTTTTTTTAGGTAGGTATGCTCTTTTTTCCTGGAAAAATTATCGAATAGGTAGGTACCTACTAACGACCTTGGCATGATGTTCAAGGTTGAATAAACGTTTGAAATTGAGTTGAGCAACTCAACGTTGAAGACACCGCTCGATCATTTTAAAAAATACGCTTAATTGTAACGCTTGGCAACACTGCTTCCGCTACCATTTTTTTTAGGAAGTCCCATGACAATCAGAGGCGCGAGATTTTCAAATTTCCATGTGATTTTCTTTTTACAAGGTACGGTAGAGGTATTCAGAGGCGCGAGATTTTCAAATTTCCATGTGATTTTCTTTTTACAAGGTACGGTAGAGGTATAGCGTAGAGCCCATAGTCCATAGTGCATAGCATAGTGGAAGGTGGAAGTCTTCTTTTCTTCTTTACACTTTTACATTATACATTTCAAACTAAGTTTGAAACCTTTTAGCCTTGTCTACTACTTCCAACTTCTGGACATTCCTCATTCCTCTAGTTCTAATCCGATGGAAACGCCTGAGATGTCTGCAAATTATGGTGTCCAGTTCATAAGTGAATTAAAAGTAAGTAGTGTTGGATAATATGATAGTATTTTGATAAGAACATTAGGTTATTAAATACCCAGGTATATTTTTGTTCAAGAGATCTCAATCAGCGTGCAAGTACTAACTTGGATTGTAAATCTCATCATAAGAATAAAGACCTTAACAAATTAGATACCCTTGTTTGATTAGCTTTTCTTTTCCTTTCAGGGGAGAGGTTTGTTTGCTAAGAAAGCATACAAGAAAGGAGACCTTATCTTTGAAGAAAAACCTCTGGTTTGTGCTCAGTTTTCCTGGAATACTGCCTATGGCTATCTGGCTTGTGAGTACTGCATGAGGTGAGTCATACTCTTATTAGGCCTCCAAATGATTTCTCTATACCAGTGGTTCTCAAATTGTGCTCCGCGGAGCACAGCTGGTGCTCCATGAAGAGCTTCCAGGTACTCCACATAGTTTCATTTTTCTTACCGCATTAAAAAAAAAAAAAAAAATCACACAAATATGTTTAGTCAAATGGGAAGTATTGGAACAAGCCGTATGCTAATGAACATTTCTGAATCATTCCGAATTATTTTAAAAAATTCCTAAAGGGTTGGGGGGGTGCTCCATAGAGTTTACAGCAGTTGCTTGGTGCTCCATGGCCAAAAAAGTTTGAGAACCACTGCTCTATACCATAACATTATAATAACAATGAAATAAGTATTGAAAAAAAAGCACAGGAATATAGTAGAGCAGGAGTGGGATAGGAAAGACAATGGAATACTGTGAGGGGAAAAGTGCACAAAAAACCTTTTAGCAAAAAAAAATAAAAATAATAATAATAATAATAAAGATTCACACAAAAGGATGACTAAAAAAAAAAAAATAAAAATAATAATAATAATAAAGATTCACACAAAAGGATGACTTTGCCCCCCAGTTCTATGGTGTCTTGTTATCCTGGTTTAACATTAGGATGTGTTAGTTTCTGCACTAATGCAGAACTCAACGTGACTACATACTTGATTGTTGGACCTGAGCTTTAGTTTGGGTGCTGAGATAGTGCAACATCATTTTTAAGTCATTCTTGTACTTAATCAGTGGAATTGATCTGTATCATAAGATTCATAAGTCCCAAGAGCTGACCATTTTTTTTTTTTTATTATTATTGTTATTTTCAGACCCCTAGAGACAGCTGAGGAAAATGCAAGGAGGTTATCTGGAGGAACTGTACCAGAACTTCAGTTTCCTGAATGTTCTCCCACTGATAAGAGTAGTCATGTTAAATGTCAACAATGTCAGGTAACTATACAAATATACCATAAGTAGGTACTTTGAAAAAAAAAAAAAAAATAATAATAATAATTATTGAGAGGGCCTGTTTAAGTACATACTCATACATTGGCTGTCTATTTCTCAACATTTTGTCACAAGAGCTAAGCATAATTATTGAGAGGGCCTGTTTAAGTACATACTCATACATTGGCTGTCTATTTCTCAACATTTTGTCACAAGAGCTAAGCCATATAGCATATAGAGCTCATGGATGAATAGAAAGAAACAAATTCTAACCTTTTACCTCATGGTATTACCTTGAATTCAAACATCCTTTCTGACAATTTTCTATTTTAATATTTAAGGAACCAATTGGCTCCTAACTCCAAGAAAATGTCTCTTTTATTCCAGGTAAAATATTGTTCAGAGTCTTGCCGTAGTGAAGCTTGGGATCAATACCATAGAACTATTTGCCACACAGATGACACCTCTCCCTTTGCCATGCTCGAGGAAGCATGGAAGCACATGCATTATCCACCAGAATCCTGCACAATTATGCTCCTTGCTCGAATATTTGCTTTAGTAGAGCAATCAGAACAGAAGGAGGCCTTGTTTAATTCCTTCTCTCAGTTTTGCTCCCGTTCTACTGAGGATTGTACTACCCTGGAAGATAAGCTAGGTCCAGAATATGGAGGAAGACTGGAACATTTGAGAGAGCTCATGGCATTGTGTTTCCCCAATGCTACTGTAACAAGTGCCTGGTTGAGTCAAGTGGGATTCCAATGGTTATTCAACATGGTGGCTGTGAATGGACAAGGTGTAGGAACCAGTGTGTTCAGTCAGTGGGTGGAGAACGTGACAAGCTCTAAACAAGACAGTAAAGAAGTTGATGCCCAAATAGATGCTATCTATGAGAAACTTATGAACCGTAAGTTTAAGTAGGTACCTAGTGCTTTTTTAGACTGGCAGCTCAGAACAAGCTCTTTTGTTTTTCATTAGCTTTAAGGGACTGATATTTTATCAGAATAAGAACAAAACATAGTATAGTGATAAAAAGAAAAGATATTAATTTAATAAAAGTACAAGTTGTTACTTGTACAATGTCCACACTTACTATAGATAGGTACAAATAAAGGAAGTAGCATCACAGTTCCTATTTTTTCAGAAATTGAAAGAGGTGGCCCAGAGGTTATTGTGCAAATGGCTTGAGCGTGTAAAGTCACCTTAATCTTAGCGGATGTTCGTGCATCAGGCCAAGTTCCAGTTGAAAGTTATCACAGTTTAATGACCTACCAAAATCGAGTGTCGTTCAAGTATTCAATAATATTCAACATGACCTTTTTCTGACTCTGTTCAGCTTTTGCTTGTGCAAATGGCTTGAGCGTGTAAAGTCACCTTAATCTTAGCGGATGTTCGTGCATCAGGCCAAGTTCCAGTTGAAAGTTATCACAGCTTAATGACCTACCAAAATCGAGTGTGGTTCAAGTATTCAATAATATTCAACATGACCTTTTTCTGACTCTGTTCAGTTTTTGTAGAAGTCTATTGCTGTTGAGCTCCTCATGGAACAAGAGGAATGTAGCTTTCATACTCTCACACACTTTGTCACTGGGGTTTAAATCCAGGGAAGTCTATTGCTGTTGAGCTCCTCATGGAACAAGAGGAATGTAGCTTTCATACTCTCACACACTTTGTCACTGGGGTTTAAATCCAGACAATCTTCCAAGCTTAGACCTCGCTCCAAACGCCATTGTTCCAAACATTGATCAACCTGAAACAGGAAAATAAATAGGAATTTTTAAAAGGCAAATAATGTATAATTTGTGAAGTAAGAGACTGTTTACAGAATTTATTATTGTGGGTATCACAGCATTAGATCTAGAAATCTCTTGTTCAATATTGAACCAGGGTGATTTTTAAATGAGCGCATTTCTTCCATTTTTCCTCCCAGGAATTATGAACCTTTTTTCCCACCGAAATATTAGTTAGTTATTCTGGTTAGACATTCCAAGCTGACATAGCACTGTACGAATTGCGCATCGAAGTAATTTGTGAAGTAAGAGACTGTTTACAGAATTTATTATTGTGGGTATCACAGCATTAGATCTAGAAATCTCTTGTTCAATATTGAACTAGGGTGATTTTTAAATGAGCGCATTTCTTCCATTTTTCCTCCCAAGAATTATGAACCTTTTTTCCCACCGAAATATTAGTTAGTTATTCTGGTTAGACATTCCAAGCTGACATAGCACTGTATGAATTGCGCATCGAACCTTATTATCTTACTAATTATTTTAGGACTTAAAATGTATTGATTGCCCATTTAAAACAACATATATTACAATTACCTTGTGAGTAATGGAGAGTGCCATGTCAGCTGCTACTAGTTCACTACTAGAGAGATCCTTCTGTCCTGTCTTGGAAGCTAGCAATGACATTGTTGGGAAATATTGGGATGCTAGAGGAAAAAAGGCCTAATGGTCAAGAAGGACATTTGCAAGACACATATTGACATTGACCTACCAAAATAAAGTGTCACATACAAATATCACTGTATAAATGTTAAGGTTTATGGTGACGGGTTTTATCCTCCATTTTTCAACAAGCTATCCACCTACTTACATTGACTTCACCCAGTCTGAGTGGGGTTGGGAAAGCCAGTAGCTTGTGATTGCCCAGATAGTCACCCATTCGGATATCAACCACACACAACGTTAACTTCAGTGATCCATGGAGAATGGGGAACTGATACATTCAACATGTTGTCCCCACTGGTTTTCTCTGAATGTTCTTGTTACTTTTTTAGGTCTCACAAAATGAGGATGAAATCGTCTTCAACTATTCAAACACATTAATATTCACTCTCTCTCTCTCTCTCTGGTTTCAGGAGCAACTACTATTTCACCTGTACGTGTGACAAGTGCCACAGTCAAATAGGAGATCCAGAATCAGAAAGTGAAGATGGATATATGTCCGTGGATTCGGATGACGAAAATCAAGCCCACTAATAATGCAAAGGTTAGACTTCCGTTTTTCGTGATCCACTGCTACTATTTGATCAAAGCTACAGAGTCTAACTTGAGATTTTTTATTTTGTGATACGTTTTGTTTGATACGCCTCTTTAAATAGGTACCAGTACCTATTAAATGTAACCACTACCGTTATTTACGACAAGGATTACCTTCTTTTAACGTTTTCCGACTTTTGAAAACGTTTACGAGGGATACAAAACTTGAATCGGAAAAGTTCAACGTTAAAAAAGAACCCTTGCCGTAAAAAAAAAGAAAAAAAAAAACATCGTTTGAAGTTACCTGTACAGTAGGATGCCTAGTACGAATTTGTTAAATAAAATGAGAATGATCACTTCTGGACAGATAATATCAAGATATTACGAGTATTATTTGTAATATTATTAACCACTAATTTCAAAGTAAAAAAATATACAAGTTATTTTAGAGAGATCTCGCGCACTCTTCACTTTGGCTTGAAGTAGTTTGATCTGCCATATTTCATATGAACTCAGTGGTGAAGGCAGGCGTGACAAGGCCTCTATGATACTTAGCCAGATAGGGACTATGGTTAACTTGTCTCTGATCAGACTCTCATAGATGTATTGATTGCCCATTTAAAACAACATATATTACAATTACCTTGTGAGTAATGGAGAGTGCCATGTCAGCCGCTACTAATTCACTACTAGAGAGATCTCGTGCACTCTTCACTTTGGCTTGAAGTAGTTTGATCTGCCATATTTCATATGAACTCAGTGGTGAAGGCAGGCGTGATAAGGCCTCTATGATACTTAGCCAGATAGGGACTATGGTTAACTTGTCTCTGATCAGACTCTCATAGATAACCTTGATCAGTAGTTTGGATTCATACTCGTTCTTAGAACCCACATTGATGACATTGAAGAAACTTTCTGTGAATTTGATGATCGCAGGATCCGATGAGAAGGAGAAGATAGATTCCTCAAGAACAGACCAGGCAATGGTTTTGTTGATAGTCAACGTATGTGCAAGCATTGTCTTGTAGCCATGAGGATCTTCCAAGTAAGATAGACAACCAGTCCTCTGTTTAATATCAATACATTTCTGTCCCAACAGAAGATATTGGAGCTGTTTCCAGTTCCGATTCTTCTGGAATGTGATGGGCCAATAGCGTTTGTCATTGATACGGACTTCTTCCAGCAGATGTAGCTCAGGTAACAAACACGGGGCTTTGGCTGTGAATTGTTCTTTGTTCAGGTAGACCACTGTGATGTGAGCATAGCACAGGTTTCCACAGTCAATATCCCGAGGTATGAGGAGGCGAGGTTCTACAGCAAGGACATACAGATGTCGCAGTGCTTGTAAGTGAAACCGGTTGTCCAGACTATGAGTGGGAAACTTGGGGAAGAATGCGGTGACCAAAGCTGCTATGGCTGGAGGAGACGTAGACAGAGTGTACATACCACCTCCTAGGAAGAGTAGACCTAATGCCATGTGTACAGCTACATAGGATCCATAGGATATAACACTACTCAGTGGAGGTCTACTCTCAACACGAGTTCTCAGATATCTGCAGATTCTCAGCACTTCCAGGTCTCCTGTACCTGACATGACCATGGCTAGAGATAACAGGATAACATTCAAGCAAGTCTCAATAGTGAATTTCCCTGCAAGCTCAGCTATAGATTTGGCTGAGAGAGAGGTAAACAAGTTGCAATAGTTGATGAGTACATTGTATGCATGCTTGTTAGCAGAGCCTGCGAACCTCAGTCCCATAGCCATGCAAGCACCCGCCACAATGTTACAATATGCCTGGTTCATAGTCTCAAAGTCCACGGCTTCATCTTCCACAGAATTAGCTCTCGGTTTCCTCAGACAATATGGTATGATTGTGCTGGGGATATGAGATTCAACCCATTCCACAGTGGGCATCACGTCATCCCATAAGATCAACCCTCGCGCGATCATCCTTAACATGAGGAAGTCAGGACATACAAAGTCCAGGAGATATTGAGTGTTGGGTGCATTCATCCAGTCTGCAACTGCTCTATTCCCTGTCTTGAAATACATTAATCCCAATGCTATGGTGGCAGCTGGTGCAGTATGTTGGGTGCATTCATCCAGTCTGCAACTGCTCTATTCCCTGTCTTGAAATACATCAATCCCAATGCTATGGTGGCAGCTGGTGCAGTTATGTCGATATTCACGCTATCTCCCTCTCGTATTTGATAACTAGGAGACTTGTACTTCTCTTTCTGAGATCCGGTCAGAGGTCGCTTGTTCCCCCCAATCATGAAGTAATGCAATGTGTCTGGTAGATGAAGATCACTGAGTCCTGCTTGATCAGAACCTTTACCGAGCACAACCATACCCAAGCCTAGACCAGCAGATAACGCGTATGATTCTCTGTCAATGCTATTCTCCATCTCAGGGCCAGGGGGTCTTCCAATCTCGGAAAGTAAAACCTCTGCAATGTGTCGATGTCCCGTGCCTTGATATATGAGACCAATACCAAGCAATGCTGCCACCTAGAACCAAACAATGGACATAGTTAGGATTTGTGTAATCTAATAATATAGAAGCCAAAACTTCTCTACGGTTTTAATTAGTTGTTCCTTCTTACTTACAACCATAACTGACTGCTGATAAATTCTAGAACTCACCTGTACATTGTGCATGATATCCAGTTCTAAACTCGTAGGAGGTAGTAAGGATTCAATATGGATGCTCAACATCTTGGTAATACCAGTGTCCATGGTTCCTCTCTTTGCCGCTGCTAATCCCAACAGCAAACCCACACTTGTCATTTCCTGAGATCGAATCAAGTACTCATAGATATAAAGCTCAGGTATATTTGACAGATGTCCGTTGAGTCCTAGAGCCATGAGGAAGCCAGCATGTTCAGGCAATACCTCCGGTCCACCCTTGGGTTTATTATAGAGAATCCAAGTGGAGAATATATCAGCAGCATAGGGTGAAATCCTTAGCCCAGCCGCGACACCATTGTGGAATAAAGGCCACAAGTTCATATTGGGAGCAACATCTATGTGTGATAGATCTACAGTAGTACCACGAGGAGGTGCCTTGCCTGTCAGACACAACTTGGGTATAGGTAACGGTTCAGTCACCACAGGCATCATAGTTCTCAGAGTGAACATACCACGACCTAGTGGTAACGCCATGGTACGTGTACATATCGTATACAGATGTTTCTCTTGCTCTTCTATAAACTCGTGATCACTGACTTCAGGTCGCTGTGTTATGTTGATAGTGACAGGAGCAGAGGATTGAAGGAAGCGCCGTACATCTGATAGTCTCCTGTCTTCATTCCATCTTAGCTTGAGTACTTCCTGATCCATACCACACATACCATCGTCTTCATCATCATCTTCTTCCTCATTAGAATCCCCGCGTGATATTTCCGGCATTTTATCATGCCATCGACTTTCGTATGGAATATTACCGGATTCAATTTCGCACCAACTCGAACAATCTTTATGAATTGCGTCAAACACTTTGATAGACTCGATGTCTGTAGGAATAACAGCTTGGTAAGCAAGATCTGGTCTTAGGGTGAGCCTGTATGCACTTTCATTCCAGTCAATGGGAGGTTTTTCTCTGATCTGATAGATAGCATCTGACAAGAACAAGGCGACACCGGGCGGTAATGTCTGTAACTCATAGCGTGTGATGTTCATCTGAACCATGTATTGAATAGCTCTCTCAATAGGAGATTTATCATTGTTATCAAACTTGAATCCTGTGTCCGGCCACATGGAATTTTTCACTCCTGGAATAAACACAGGTTTGACAAGAGGAGAACTTATTTTCCGAAGCATTCCAAACAATTGAATCAGATCCCGCGATCTATTGTTCACTTTGTTTATAAAAGGGTAAAGAGAGTTTGGCGTTTGCTGGACAATTTGATACAAGTGTTTGAAAATGTTTGGAGGCGTAGGTTCCACATAGGCGGGCACATTGATTGAGTGCTTGACTGGTTTCCGTTTGGTAGTTCTCTTGCACAAATAGGGGTAGTCCAGCCAATAGTGATGCGAGTATTCCTTCATATCAAAATCTACACACAACACATATAAGAGTCGCACCAAAAGTGGCAAAGAATCCAGTAGTAAACTATCAAGTTTAATCTCTTCATAGAGAAGATGAAAAGAAAATAGTATGGAGTAGAGTGAAGAATACAAGATAGCGGATGTATTGATGTCAGGGCCACTCTCATTAAACTCGTCTTGATCTGATTGCTCTCTTGTTCTCTGATATTTGAGCACAAAGTTCTTATACATTTTAGATTTCAGCAAGTAAGTATAATCTTCTGGTGTGCCACTTTCTGAAAGACGAGTTTTCTTAGGAGCAACAGGCGTTTCCGATGCTAAACAAGGGTGAAAGCTGAGAGAAGTTATTGTTTCACCTCTGTAACCAATTGATTTCAAGAGGACTTGAACAAACAGATTCCATTCTTGTTCAGGAGAAATATCATGAGGCCCTGGTGCATTACGTGCTGTATACCAGGAAATCAACACATTCAAAGCAACATCTTTGAGTAAGATAATTTTCAATGTGTTCAAACATTTGGTGACAAGTGCAGAGCTCGACAAAGGCGGTAAAGACAACCTGTACATGGAATTGTTGGAATATACTAAAGTTAATTTATCAGATACAGGATCACGTAACCCTTGTAGGGTTTGCAAAGTATTGCCACTCTTGTTATTACCAGCGGATCGAAATAATTTGTTAGCAGGTGTCACAGGGGAGAGTGGAATGTAGTTGTCACTAAATACATCTGACAAGGAATCATCTACAACAGTTGAAGAGAGCAGGCTGTTCCTTTTTTCAAAAGTGGTGGTCCGTCCAAGTTGCACTGGTGTGGCTAGAGCTGAGGATATACCATTAACTAGAAGTTTACCAACATATGTCACTCCAGAGTATAGAATGACCCCATTGCTTTCGTTCAGAACAGCAGTCATGTTCAGCTTGGGAAGGAAAACAGCATCTTTTGCTTCAATGACAGATGTATTTCCAAATATGAGCACACCATTGTTTTCATTGTTCTGTGTAACTTTGCTACAGTACAACCTATCCTGTTCCACTATCACATAACACAGGAACTTCTGATCTATAAAGTCAGTACTGAAGAAAACTTTGCTAGCAGGACGCAGAACCTCTCCACTTTTGTTTGAAGTATCAGTCCATGCGTACTCCAAACAAATGTCTGGTACTATAGGTTCTACTCCAGCTTCAAACACTTGACTCATTCCCAATCTAATATCAGAACCTGATAGAGCAGTTGAGGAATTCAGAATAGATGTCTGCAGTTTGTTACTCAGGAATGGTTTCAATACAGAGTTGCAGGGTTTATTTGTGATATTCATAGAACCTGACATATTTTTTGGAGAGCTGAATCGACTTGGTACAGGAGACACCTGTGACTCTATGAAACTCTTATTATTTGCTCCAAATACACTTGAAGTAGATGACATACTAGATCGAAAAGCACTGATGTTGGATAAGTTACTCATAGAAGAAAAGGATCCAAATGACTGATTAGACATACTATAATCTGTGCGAGCCATGGCAGTCTTCTCTTCAGATGTAGGAGATCTCACCCTCCATACTGAGTGTGTACCTGTCTTCCTATCATAGAGCAAACAGATAGAAGGATCTTGGAAGGTGGCCACTATCTTCATATTAGTCTCATTCATAAAGGACACCATACCATTCTGTTTCTTGATCAACAGAGGTGCTATTTCATCTAGAGGATGCAGAAGTGAGAACAGAGTTGGCAGTTCACTCACAGATAAGTTGTCACCTTGGCTTGATGAGAACCTCTCAAGCAACAATCCTTGTTTTATACTCCACACAGAAGATATTTTAAATTGCAAAGGTGTGTAGAAAATTTCTCCTTTGGGACTGAAAACACTGATTTTGGTAGAGTCAACAATGCAAAGATTTTCCTGGTTTTCATTGCCCTTTTCTTTTGTTCGATTCAAAAAATTTGTCCATAGTGCATGTTTGACTTCTGACTCCATGCAGTAGCTACAGACCAAGTTTCTACCCACAGAACCAGAGTTAACATTGCCTTTGCTGATCAAAACACATTTGCCTTTGATAAAGAGTTCCTGTTCATATCCATCTTCAGCTTCTTTGAGATACCATCGCTCATTTCCAGGATCATTAATAGCAAACTGACTGAACTGATGTGCAAGAAATGATTCTGGTAGTACCATTTGTACTGCAGGGGTGGCGGATCCTTCACACACATGGTTCTGAATGATTTGCCGCCCAAATGGATCATACTCCTGGGGCTCTGAGGCGGCTATCATAATTTCCTTAACTTCATCCAGATTTGCAAACACAAGAGAAAACCCAGGTGAAACTGGAGCAGCTCATCAACAGCTGATTCAATTTCCTTAAGTTAACCAATCTGAAAACAGACAAATAGGGAAAATAAATTTCATGTATTTATACAGCAACCGTGTCTGACTGAGGGACATTAACACATTGATCGCCATGTAAGAGGTAAGACATATAAGTCTTACACCAACATTTCCCTGTGGGCCTCATAAGACATAATATGTATGTATCTTATGGAATTATACTGTATGGCCCCATAAAACATGGTGGGCCTGGGTCTTTTTCATTAATGTGTTAAATGGGAAGCACATAGAGCAGTGTCTTGATGTGGTTTCCAAATATTTTAAGTTGAGGGTGAGAAACTCTCTATTGTGTTAAAAACTTACCTCAGTAGATGAAAATCTTCAGGTTCTATGTAAGATGACTTTGAAAATAGATGCCAAAAGGATTTCCTCTGAACAATAAGATGTTCAATCTACTCCGACATGAAGCACAGATGTTATTTCCAATAATATCATTCCCATTACTAAGAGTCAAAATCAAAAGCTCAAAAGGTTGATGATAATGATGATTATTATTAAAAAAGAACTTTTTCACTTTAAATTTTAATTTTTAAATTTCCTGGCAGAAAAGTCAACTGCTTTCGCTTGTATTTTTCAAAAATTACCGCTCAAAATTTGAATAGTCAATGAGCGTATTTTTACTTTTTTACATACAAAAAGTAAAAATCATTTGGCAACAGCGTGTTTCGCGCGATTATTTGAAATCAAATTCCACCAAGATTCCATTAATTTGCAAAAAATGATATCGAGGGTCAACTCTTTATCATTTATTTTCATTTTACCGGTTTTAAAGCGATCGAATTATTCTACTGCAAGTCTGGTTACCTCTAGAAATGTCTCCAAGTTTAGAATATTGGGTAAGTGTACCTATTAAAGCAAAGGTAGACAAAAACAGTAGAATAGGTACTTCAATAGAAGGAACTGTAATGGCCGAGGTCTTATCATCTCAAAAGCAAAGAGACAAGTATGACAGGATAGAAGAAGGCTGGCTGTTACGAGAATGATCTTATCTGTTGAGGATAAAATCTACCCTGTGCAGGAATCAATTCTTTATCATTTATTTTCATTTTACCGGTTTTAAAGCGATCGAATTATTCTACTGCAAGTCTGGTTACCTCTAGAAATATCTCCAAGTTTAGAATATTGGGTAAGTGTACCTATTAAAGCAAAGGTAGACAAAAACAGTAGAATAGGTACTTTAATAGAAGAAACTGTAATGGCCGAGGTTCTATCATCTCAAAAGCAAAGAGACAAGTATGACAGGATAGGAGAAAGCTGGCTGTTACGAGAATGATCTTATCTGTTGAGGATAAAATCTACCCTGTGTAGGAATCAAACCCATGACCTATCACTTACAAGCCAGGTACACTGCCTCCAATCTTAATAGCCTGGCAAATAGGTACATACTTAATCATGTCTAGTTACCACCAGGGCTCTATTCCATGAAAAAATACGCTTTCCGCTTTTTAGAAATTCCTTTGTTTACATATCTAGAACGGCAACGCTGTAATTTTTGAAAAATATAACGAACTCAATTTTTTTAATTTTCCTTTTTTCCGTTCCCTAGTTCGTTTTTCTTTAGGAAAATGGATTAAAATAAAACAATTCCATGAACTGTACACTCCCCACTTTAGTCCATGTGCAGAATAAATGAGCTAGGTATTGATTGAGCCAAACTAATCAGACTATGGATTATTACAAGGGAGACCCAGATATCATGATAGCCTTAGCTAAAAATTAATATAAAAAAAAAGGGTTACATTTTCTTTTGACCAAATTTGATTAAAATTTCTCTGGGTGTGCACTTGTGCAGCAATTCCATGAACTGTACACTCCCCACTTTAGTCCATGTGCAGAATAAATGAGCTAGGTATTGATTGAGCCAAACTAATCAGACTATGGACTATTACAATTACAAGGGAGACCCAGATATCATGATAGCCTTAGCTAAAAATTAATATAAAAAAAGGGTTACATTTTCTTTTGACCAAGTTTGATTAAAATTTCTCTGGGTGTGCACTTATGCAGCCATAAATTAATATTGTTCTTTTTTCTTGCTGATCTAGGAATTGAAACAAGTTGTGATGACACAGCAGCAGCAGTTGTAGACAGTGATGGAAATATCTGTGGTGAATCTCACTTTTCACAACAAGAAACTCATTTAGAATTTGGTGGAATAATTCCAAATGTGGCCAAAGAGTTACACAAGCTTCACATCAAATCTGTTGTCTCCTACAGGGTAAAAAAAAAAAAAAAAAAAAAAAAAAAAAAAAAAAAAAAAAAAAAATAGGAAGGAAACAATAATATCAATGAGACTTTAAGTTGGATGGAGTTGTGATATTGGAGATATGGAGTGACAAGAGCCAAACAATCAGTGCTTCAAGATCTTAGTAAAAAAAAAGAAAAAAAAAAATGCACTTTATTAAATTATCTGACTTTTTTTCATTTTATTTTCCAGTAAATGATCTTGATGCCATTGCAGTCACTATGAAGCCTGGCCTTGCCCTTTCACTATGGGTGGGCATGACTTATGGAAAGCATTTGAGTGTCGAGTACAACAAGCCTTTCATTCCCATACATCACATGGAAGCTCATGCTCTCACACCTCGAAAATAAAACAAAATAGAACTGTTTTTCTCTGGATTTTTACCTTTACCTGAATTCTAGGTAGTTAATTATGTGTAGCAACATTTCCATTCGTTCGGCATCAGTGTGAAGTGTATTTTAAGGCAAGATGATTGGTAATGACATGTGTTGATTGTATACAGCTTATTTAATTTGTAAAAAACCTCTTTTATTCAATTTTTATCAAGTTAAATACCTACCAGTTATGACTCAAGAACAGGAAATAGATCTACCAGGCATGACACAAGAACCGGAAATGGATTTAGATGACAGTAGCAGTGACTGGAGCCTCACCAAAAAGTTGCGGGTTGAAGACCCGGAACAATTTCATACATTGGTCCGGATGCACCTATCTTTTGTCTTAGATCTCAATACTGATGAGTAAGTTTCAAGTTTATAAAGATAGCATGGTTAGTCTTAATTATAGCACCTTTCATGATCTATTGGTGCATGGGTTCTATATAAAATTGAAAGATTAGGGATTGTTAGAGGAGGCACTTGATTGAAGTCCAAAAGCACCTGACAATACCATGGACATGGGTTTTCTGGTACCTACTGGGTTCATTGAGATCTATGGATTCCTGATTGTATTTGAGTACCTTTTTGTCTTGTTTTCATTTAAGTACATATTAGTCCTCTTGCCTTTTACCCTTTGTCCTCTCACCATGGGCAAATACTAACATCATGACAGTACTCATCTCACTATTACTTAATTTGTTTCTAACTTCTGTTTTTATTTCTAGAACTGACAGCACCTCAGAAGAAAAATCAAAATTTAGGCCCTTGAAATGGAGTTTTACATCTTTCTCAAAGAAAATGAAAAATTCCAAAGGGGTGGTGGAAGGAGAAGGTGTCCCCCTGACGCACACCTCGACTTGTTTACAAAGATTTGGAATTTCCTTTTCTTGTGCTTCTGGTGTCTGGAGGACATTGCTTGTTATCCTTTGCAAAATCTATCACTGAGTTCTATACCCTGGGATTACAACTAGATGATGCCCCTGGTAGGTTAAAGCCTCAAAAGTATTTTATCAATATGAAATATGATAGTTTTTAGGGCAGCTTATTATATTTTCTACTGCATAATATGAATGAGATAACACACAATTTGGAAGATTTTGGTCCTCCTTAAAAAAAAAAAAAAAAAAAAAAAAAAAAAATGGTCTTTTACTCTTAACTTTTTATTCACATAACTTTTCATGTCTTATCTGTTTGTAGGAGAAACATTTGACAAAGTGGCACGCCAATTGAAGTTGCGTAATATGGACATGTTCAAAAATAAAAGTGGAGGAGAAGCCATTGAGTTGGCAGCTAAATCTGGAGACCCATTCAACTATGAAGTCCGGAGTGTATTAAGTGGAAAACGAAACTGTGATTTCAGTTTTAGTGGACTGAAAAATGCTGCATTTAGAAGAATCAAAGAAGCTGAAGAACAATACAAAGTAAAGGCAAGTGGCGTGATACCAAATTACCCGGATATCTGTGCTAGCTTCCAGTACACAGTGACCAGACATATATGTCATAGGGTACAACGTGCTCTGGCGTTTCTGGAAATGGAGAATCTCATCACTGATCCTGCACACAAGAAACTTGTCATCTCTGGAGGAGTTGCTAGCAACCAGTTCCTATTCCAAAGTCTAACCAAAGTTTGTTCACAGTTCAATTACAAAACATATAGTCCAGAACCAGCCCTCTGTACAGACAATGGAATCATGATTGCTTGGAATGGTGTTGAACTTTACAGGACAAATTCATCACGGATTATTCACAACCCAGAACATTTGTACTTGGTAGATATAGAGCCAAAATGTCCTTTTGGAGTTGATTGGAGACAGAAAGTTGTAGATCGAAATATAAAAACTGAACCATTCAATTTTATGTCTAGTTGAATGAGGTTGGTTAAAGAATGACTACTAGTGGTACAAATTATAATGGCCTTGGAAAGGCTTGGAGATAAAAAATTCCTGATAGTTATGAAATTCAATCAATTTGGAAACATCATCTCTATTTGCTGTAAAAACATAAATATGTGATTCACTTGTGATCATGCATTTTGAATGTCTATAGACACTAAAAGTGTATAACATAAAAAAACTCTAACTAAGGAAATTGCACCCAGGACCTCTGGTCCAAAAGCCTAGTTTCATATCCATTTGACCATGAAGGTTGCTTAGGTCACAGAAGATAGTAAGGTTACCATTATCTTACTATCCTTCCATTCCAGCTCTCTGGAGGTATATAGCCTTCATGTTTTATACTATAAACCTTATTATTTGCATTAGTTCTCTCTACCTTGATAACTTCTCCTTTGACTTGTTTGCTCCAAGCTTGTGTCTCACTTCTGCTCAAGATCACATCTGGTTCCACAACCACTGCTTTGAATTTCTTCATTTCTTCTTTTTCATTGTAATCATGCCCATTTCTTTTCTTGTTTATTTTATTGGTTTGATTGTGTTTTCTAATCTTCTCATCAGTATCATGAGTATCTTCCTTAAACTCCCCAATGAGATCTGAAGATGATTTGAACAATTTGATTCCACTGGTAGACTTGGAGGCTTTCTTCAGTTTTTTGTTGGAGTTTACATGATCTTTTTCAGTTTCACTGTTTTCAGATAAATATTCATTCAAATACCTATGTGGGGAAAAAAGAAGAGGTACATAATTTTTTGTTAACAAATATGAAGAAAACTAGTTTTTCCCCTAGCCTGAATTAAATGCTTTTACTGGGTCCTTTACCCACCTTCTTAAGATATTCATCACCATAATAAATTAAAATAAATAAATAAATAAAGATATCCATCACAATTAGCTGAATTAAATACTCCACAACTTCATTTGTTGGTTTGACAGTCTGTCTGTTTGTTTATCTTTTTTCTCAACTCACCTGTCCAAAGATGTTTCTAGTTTTTTGGCCACAAACTTTTGAAATTCAGGAGTGACTTGAATAGATAAATGGTTGCTGGAGAAATTATCCTCCTCTTTGGTTCTTCTTAGTGATGGTAGATCATTTTTTGCTGCTTCCCAACTATCATGGTCTGGAAAAAAAGTTGTATCAGCAGAATACTGATTTATCCCAAGGATCTTTCCATTATTTGAAAAGCCTCTTGTCAAACAATACTTATCTGGAGTTTTTTTTAATACCTTGTAAGAGCTCCATATCAACCTTACCATTATTTGAAAAGCCTCTTGTCAAACAATACTTATCTGGAGTTTTTTTTAATACCTTGTAAGAGCTCCATATCAACCTTACCTTTATTAAATAAAATAGGTAGGTACATAAATACTGATTATCTTTAACCAAGATCAAAAAATTCCCGGAGGGACGGGCCCCGCTTGTTATATTTCCTTTACAATGCAATGGTAGAAATTTGAATACTTACTGTTTGCAGAGGGAGTATTTTTTGAGAAAGCTTCTGTTAGTTTGATGTCAACTGCTTCTTGAAATTTTGAAACGTCTTCATCAGACGAAGAGTCGTCAGACATATTTTGAGACTTCTGGTGGGTATGGTCTCAAAGATAAATGGATAATCTTTTTGTGATAATCGTAGTTCGCACAAAATTCACAAAAATAAAGAAATTGAACTCAAATGTCAAAGAGGATCCTAAGCTTCTAAAATGCCATGTAAATTTTAAATATTCCCGCTACTGGCAGTAGATGGATAAAAGTGCATAAAAAATACGCTTTCCGCTTTTTAGAAATTCCTTTGTTTACATATCTAGAACGGCAACGCTGTAATTTTTGAAAAATATAACGAACTCAAAATTTTTAATTTTCCTTTTTTCCGTTCCCTAGTTCGTTTTTCTTTAGGAAAATGGAATAAAACGCACGCCGCATTTATTGTGTCCCAGAAAGGTAAGAAAGAACTTGATTTTTTTTTTTTTTTCCACCTTGAAGATGTTTAATAGTAACAACGGAGGTCTTATAGAAGATAAGGACAGGATGGGAGAAAGCCAGCCCTTCAAAAACGAACCTTATCTGTTGAGGATAAAGTTCGACCCAGGTAATCGAACCCGCGACCTAGTGCTTACAAGGCTGGTTATTTTCGAAGCTACATAAATAAGCCGACCAACTTTGAATAATGTGTAGGAATTTTCTTAGCTTTAAATTCTTCAAGATTTAATACATAGGTAGACGTCAATAAATAATTATAATATTTTGTCTTCGGTCATTTCAGCTGTCTCCAGAAGCTCTTCACACAAGTGCTGCCGTCCTCTCCAAAATTGTGGTCTTCATGATTGACAATGGCTCTGAAATCTTCCTAGTACCTGACACCCTGGCTACTGATGTCAAAGCATATTGGGCCAAGAAGGAAAGAAAGCTCAAGTCACCAGTCAAAGATGTGAGAATTTTTCCCTCGCTTTTTAAATTTCGCCTGAGCCGACGTTTCGTAAAAAAATCGCTCTTTACATGAAAAATCGAACTTTTTATTGTGTTTATGTTTGCACGAAGAAGAACTCACATGAATAGTGAAGGATAGGTTTAGGATCGAACATATTTCATTGGAAAAATTAATAATGGCCAGCCTAGTTAGCTTAGTTGGTAGCGCTAGGTTGTCGGCATAAATTAAGTTAAGGTTCAGCCAGCCTAGCTAGCTTAGTTGGTAGTGCGTCTGCCTTGTAAGCGCTAGGCCACTGGGCTCGATTCCCGGGGCGGATTTTATCCTGATGGGATAATGTTTGTTCTCGGAACGGCTGGCTTTCTCCTATCCTGTCTTCCTTCTCTCTTTGCCAGCCTAGTTAGCTTAGTTGGTAGTGCGTCTGCCTTGTAAGCGCTAGGCCGCGGGTTCGATTCCCGCCCGGGGCGGGGATAATGTTCGTTCTCGGAACGGCTGGCTTTCCTCCTATCCTGTCTTCCTTCTCTCTTCGATTTCGGGACGATAAGACTATAATGTTCGTTCTCGGAACGGCTGGCTTTCTCCTATCCTGTCTTCCTTCTCTCTTCGATTTCGGGACGATAAGACCACATAGCAGTTACAGTTCCCTCTGTCAAAACTCTAAAAAAAAATTAATAATGAAAAGCTCAGGGAAGAAGAGGAAGGCAGGGAAAACCATTTATTGTAGCGTTGCCTGAGCAACCAGAATATACAGAGTGGACTAGTGAATTGTACATACAGTGTGGATGTGGATATACAACGCTTTTTCAAGGAACTAAAGGCCGAAAAATTCTAACTTTTTCAAGAAACTAAAGGCCCCAACCTTCCTCTTTTTCAGCCGGTCAATGACAGTATAATGGACAGTTCTGCAGTGAACACCGTGTTCACGTTTGTGGACCGGGAGAAAACAGCTCAATCAAACTCGGAGAATTCTACGGAAGCGGCGCTCGCTCAACTTTATGCTTACATACAGGTCTGTCAATTTACTCTTAATATTAATAAGGAAAGTAAAAAGAAGAGAGAGAGAAAGAGAGTGGTCTTAGTTCATTAACACAACATAAATTAATTTAAAACGTAGTAGGCAAGTGGATTTGATAAACATATTTACGTCTCTGAAAAAGTTTGAGAGTTTGACCGTAGGGTCAGACCCACACCTACAAGGAAACTCCATTGTTCGATTGGAGATTGTGGCATATTTTGAGAGAAAGCTCATAAAATTCGTGGGGTCATAATATGACATTCAACTCTACACAGCCTGACGCAACTCCTTTATTCCTTTCTTAGGCATTACCAGAGAGTTCTAAGAAGCGACGTCTAGTGAAGCAATTCAACAAGGAAAATGGACACGGTACTCCTGCTGTGGTGGCCAGACAAACCCCGGGAACTGCCAGCTCTACAGGCAAACACTTTGGTGATTCCATCAAGGTAAGGGGTCTTCGGGTGTTCTCGGTAAATACCTACCTACTTTCATATTTATTTTAGAACCAACAACAATTGACAAAACAACATGAAAAAAAGTAAGCTTTTGATTCAAGCTCATAGATTTTATTACTATGTATAATATTCGAGCATGATGATATCTAAAGCTGTGTCCACACACAGTCGATCGACGTCGACTGAAACCGCACACGACCTCAACAATAAGATTCACCTCGTCGATCGACGCGGTTGACCATGTTTTGGTCACACTTTAACGCCAAACCAAATAAAATTAGGAAAAGGTGACGTAAAAAAGAAATTTCGAGCATTATAACATCATTTCACTAATTCTAAATGTTTCCTTTCTACATTTCAGAAGCATATATTTACACGGTACTCCTGCTGTGGTGGCCAGACAAACCCCGGGAACTGCCAGCTCTACAGGCAAACACTTTGGTGATTCCATCAAGGTAAGGTGTCTTTGGGTGTTCTCGGTAAATACCTACCTACTTTCATATTTATTTTAGAACCAACAACATTAAATTTGACAAAACAACATGAAAAAAAGTAAGCTTTTGATTCAAGCTCATAGATATTATTACTATGTATAATATTCGAGCATGATGATATCTAAAGCTGTGTTCACACATAGTCGATCGACGTCGACTGAAACCGTACACGACCTCAACAATAAGATTCACCTCGTCGATCGATGCGGTTGACCATGTTTTGGTTACACTTTAACGCCAAACCAAATAAAATTAGGAAAAGGTGACGTAAAAAAGAAATTTCGAGCATTATAACATCATTTCACCAATTCTAAATGTTTCCTTTCTACATTTCAGAAGCATATATTCGACTATGACTGTTACCTTTGTTATCAAGAGATGTCTCATCATCCTATGGATGACCATTCAGACCATTACTAGAGAAATCAACATACGTAAAACCATTAGTTGCTCATTATTCCTAGTCAAATGAATCATTCCTCATGGTAGAAAACAGGCAGTACCTGAATATGGTTTACCCTTTCCATCACAGATCATTGGGTTCCTGAAGGAATGTAGAAATTTCCCTCGGGTTGAAAATTATCTACTCTGTTTATGAATATGGTTTACCCTTTCCATCACAGATCATTGGGTTCCTGAAGGAATGTAGAAATTTCCCTCGGGTTGAAAATTATCTACTCTGCAGGCAGTACCTGAATATGGTTTACCCTTTCCATCACAGATCATTGGGTTCCTGAAGGAATGTAGAAATTTCCCTCGGGTTGAAAATTTATTATCTTTGTATACCTATATTTCTGTAGATAAAATAGAACTCTGATTTGTCACTTTGGTTCCACAGAAGGTAAATCAATCAATCAAATAAAAACTCTGTTTATATTTCTGTAGATAGTGTAGATAAAATAGAACTCTGATTTGTCACTTTGGTTCCACAGAAGGTAAATCAATCATTAATCAGAAATTGAAAATTTCCTTTATTGATTTCAAAGTTGAAAGTTGGCTTACAAAACATCAGGATATTATTACACAGTAACTTAAAAAAGAAAGAAGGGATAGTGAATTTATTGAGGGTGTTAACTGGGCTGAACTTCAGTTTGACACTTTCTTATCGTGTGCAGGTCTAATAAAAGTGGATGTTACTCAACTTAATAGGTTTACGGAATCAGTTTTTCAAAATAGGTACCTGATCAAATGCATTGGATGCAATGACCTTCTAGGGAGCGCGTTATGGCTCAGATGCTCACGCATTCAGATATCAATCAAGGAACTTTCACTTCAGTGAACCATTGGAAACTGGTGCATTCCACCTGCTTTTGCTGCTGTGCTGACTAGGATTGAATTCAAAGATAATCTGCGGTTGTTATAACCTCGACTTCAGGATCAAGCTGTGTGAATTTTAACCTATGGGCTCTTAGCTCTTAGGTATTTTAAAAAAAAAAAAAAAAAAAAAAAAAAAAAAAAAAACATTTTCAAAGGCCCAAAGATGTCATTGTTCTTTGCTGATTTATGTGAGTCTGAGAGACAGACAATGCTTGTAAAGACTAATTCAAGAGGCTATCTCAGAGACAAAAAATGCTAGAAGCAAAAAACAGTGAGACCTGCCTATTAAGTCAAAGTGGTATGTACTTAAATACCCTTCACAAATTTCATTCCCCACTTCATACACCTCAGTCAAAATCATGACATGACATCACCTCAAACCACCATCCTCCAAAGTCCACTACACCATAGACACAACTAGGGTCACTGATGTACTTTCATTGTTGGAAAATAGCTTATAAAGCTTGTGGTGATCCTGTAGGTTGATTATTTATTCCTATATTACTTACCTTGATCAAATTTGTTTTACTTTGTGTTTCAGTGACTATCTGTTCAAATTACTATTAATTGGAGACTCAGGTGTTGGAAAGTCATGCTTACTTCTAAGATTTGCAGTAAGTTTTATGTAAAGAGGTTATATATAAAAAAAATAGATTAAAAAAAAGAAAAAAAAACTAGTTTAATCATGTTAAAATCTCTGTGTTATCTTGGCCCTAAGACAGAAGGAGGACAGGATGGGAAAAAGCCAGTGCCATTCTAAGAACAAACCTAATGTACATTAGAATAAAGTTTGGCACAGGTGGGAATTGAAATTGCAACCCAAGTAGGACTTCCAAGGTAGGCATTGGCTATTTAATTATTATGCTTGGTTGTAATTTGTCTTCTTCTTTTCCTTGCTCTATTAACTTTCATCACCTCTATTAATTTTTGTTCATTTCTTTCTTCCAGGATGACACCTACACAGAAAGTTATATCAGTACTATTGGAGTAGACTTTGTAAGTATAGTTCTCAAGTATTATAATTTACAATGTTTAATTATTCATTTCTAATTCTATAGGTTTGAGAGTTAAAGGGGAGGAAACAAAGAACTTGAATTTTTGTTCATTTCTTTCTTCCAGGATGACACCTACACAGAAAGTTATATCAGTACTATTGGAGTAGACTTTGTAAGTATAGTTCTTAAGTATTATAATTTACAATGTTTAATTATTTATTTCTAATTCTATAGGTTCAAGAGTTAAAGGGGAGGAAACAAAGAACTTTAATTGGTTGTTTGCTTTGAAAATGCCTTGTTTTTGGTTCAGATTATTAACATAAAAGAACCTAGCAAATAAGAAAATCTTCCTTTCTTTAATTAAGTTTTTTTACTATGTTGCTAATTTTTTTGATGTATCTGTTTTGTTACAGAAAATCAGAACAATTGAGTTGGATGGAAAAGTGATTAAATTACAAAGCGCGTTATGGCTCAGATGCTCACGCATTCAGATATCAATCAAGGAACTTTCACTTCAGTGAACCATTGGAAACTGGTGCATTCCACGTGCTTTTGCTGCTGTGCTGGCTAGGATCTGCGGTTGTTATAACCTCGACTTCAGGATCAAGCTGTGTGGATTTCAACCTATGGGCTCTTAGGTTATTCATCTTCAGGAATCTGACTATCTTCGACCTGCTTGCTGGAGGGAATGTACACTTTGAACCCGAAATCTTGCTTCACAAATGATCCCTGAAGAATAAACAAACAAGATTCGTTTTATCCACACAATGATAATTATGATCGCGCCCAGCGCCCAGAATTTAAAGATTGTGTATTTAAAACTTAGAACTCTTTTGTTCAACAACTCATAGATAGAAACATTTTACAACATACGAGTACATAGGCTTGAACCCGAAATCTTGCTTCACAAATGATCCCTGAAGAATAAACAAACAAGATTCGTTTTATCCACACAATGATATGATCGCGCCCAACGCCCAGAATTTAAAGATCGTGTATTTAAAACTTAGAACTCTTTTGTTCAACAACTCATGTTGAACCCGAAATCTTGCTTCACAAATGATCCCTGAAGAATAAACAAACAAGATTCGTTTTATCCACACAATGATATGATCGCGCCCAGCGCCCAGAATTTAAAGATCGTGTATTTAAAACTTAGAACTCTTTTGTTCAACAACTCATAGATAGAAACATTTTACAACATACATACACCTCAGTGGTGTAGTGATTAAGGCGGTGGACTTTGAATCTGGAGGTTGGTGGTTTGATTCCAAGTCAAGTCATAAAATTTAGCTTAGTGTATTACTTGAGTGGAGAACTAAATTTGTGACAAGCTTTTATGCTTAACACAATTAAAACTCCTTCCTTTTACAACATATTGTGTTTGTACTGTTTGTTGGGTTTTATTTCCCCCCCCCCCATTTAGCAAGAGATTTCCCCCCATTATAAACGAAGAAGAAAAAAAAAATTGTTTTGTGTGCATTAGATAGCATAAGCATACCTACGTTTGCATGTTTCATAATTATGCAGGGTTCATACGCGACCTGGAAAAACTGGAAAAGTCATGGAAAATCGTGAACATTTAAAGAAAAAGTCATGGAATTTGCCACCCGGTCAAAAATTACAAATGTTCAAATTCATTATCAAGTTTTTCCAAAAAACGGCCTGCGGCGCATTCCCCCTCATATTCCTTGACTTTCTACATATTGCATATTTTATTTAAATGGAGGGGTAATCTTACTGTTTTTTAAGTACCTCCGCCCCCTAATTTTCTGGAAAATTGTCTGGAAAAGTCATGGAATTTCATTTCGGGAAAAGCGTATAAACCCTGTTATGTATGTTCCATGTCTATCCATTTTCTGTTAAATTGTGTTTGTTGTTGGGATTCTTTTATACCTAATCTTGTTCTTAAGATCATTCTTCGTTATTAATAATAAAAAAAAAGAAGAAAAAATCTATTACTGAACTAAAGTCTTAAAAGAACACGAATAAAACTAAAACACAAACCTGGAACATTTTTACTTTTACTCTGCCCAACTACCCCATACTAACCTCCTCCCCTCGCCGAACTTTTAGCTTCTCGACGGATTCACCTCGGCCGGCGGGTCCAATCGCAGCACGGGCGATCTCATCCCTCCCACGCTCAAGCAGGAGACCCGCTCCGTGTTTGGCGCTCCCAACCGGCCAATGCCTGACCTGTCCCGCCTCTACGAACAGTGGGCGGAGTCTTCCGACGACGATGAACTGTGTTCGCCGTTTTTCGCCACGCCCACGCCGTCCTCCCGCTCGCGGCTGGTTGTAAGTCGACTGAATGGCGGCTGGGGGAGTGGCTCTCCTACTAACCCGAGGTCGGAACGCATGTCCCTTAGTCCCATCACGATGAGCGCGCAGAAAATGACGCGTGCCATGCAGGTAAGAAGCGTAGTGTCATGTAGGTAAGAGTGTGTAGTGTCATGCAGATGGGAGTAGAAGTATGTAGTGTACTGTGTTGTGTCATGTAGATGGGAGTAGAAGTGTGTAGTGTAATGTGTTGTGTCATTCAGGTAAGATTAGAAAGGTGTGTAGTGTAGTGTATTGTGCAATGTCATTATTATTGAGTGTTATTGCAGTTCCCAGAGAGAAGTATTTATTTGTGTAGAAATATGTATTGATTGTAGTGTTATTGCCCTGCAGGTAAGAGTGGAAGTAACTATCTGTAGTGTCATACAGGTAAAAGAAGAAGGATCTGTAGTTCTGTAGTGTCATGAAAGTTAAAGTAGTGTCATGAAGGTTAAAGTAGAAATAAGTTAGTACAAGACATCTGCATCAGGTTTGGAATGTAAGGTAAGCAAGGTATGTATTTTGTATTTGTCTTGAGCTTGATCCACTTACGTGAGTTATTGTACTGTGTCTATGAGTTCAAGCCAAGAGGTGAATCCTCCAGTGCACAAGACTAATGTGATAGATGGGTATGCTATGTATGTACTGCTACTGATCTACAGTATTTACTTGTTTAGTGACTCATGATCAGATTATCACATAAATAACTGATCTAGATACTCATCAAAGTCATCATCCCTTGACTTTTCTTCATCAGGTACCCCTCCACTCCATATATTACTCTCTTCTTTCTCATCTTTTTTCTCTTCTTCTTCTTCTTCTTCTTCTTCTTCTTCTTCTTCTTCTTCTTCTGTTTCTTCATCTCTTTTTTCTTTGTCTTTTGGTTCTTCATCAGGCTGTTTTGCTTTGTCTGCTTTGGTTTTGTCCGGTCTCTTTTTCCTGTGCTTGTGCTGTCGTTTGATTTCTTTTCTCTTGTGCTTGTAGTTGAGTTTGGCTGAGTCATTGGGACAAAGTCCTGAAATTAATTGAACAATCTTACACCTGCCTGCTATTATACTAAACATAAGAAACCCATTAAAGGTAATAATAATAATAGTATAATCAGTTTTTATACTGTGATTTGATTTGCACATTTAATGAGTTTTCAAGTGTGACAGGAGGGTAAAGGTATAACCAGATTACCAGAAAAGTTATTTAAAAGCTTAAACTGTCCATTAAGTTTTGTTAGGATTATCTCCAAGTTTGCCTTTTTATCAATATGAAAAACAAATACTCGACAAAGTCCTGAAAATAATTGAACAATTTTACACCTGCCTGCTATTATACTAAACATAAGAAACCCATGAAAGGTAATAAAAAAAAAAAGTAGTATAATCAGTTTTTATACTGTGATTTGATTTGCACATTTACTTATGAGTTTTCAAGTGTGACAGGAGGGTAAAGGTAAAACCAGATTACCAGAAAAGTTATTTAAAAGCTTAAACTGTCCATTAAGTTTTATTAGGACTATCTCCAAGTTTGCCTTTTTTTCAATATGAAAAACCAAAACTTACTCAATTTGACCAGGGCATTTTTCTTCTCTCCCTGTTCTACATAACCAAAGTTGACCTCCCAGGTTCTCAAGTTGGTTTTCTCTGTACATTTTTTCTCTCCACAAATGAATTGACCTTTTCCACTGCACAGTTCTGGTTCCGTTTGCCATCTCATTGCAACCTATAATTATTTGGGAGTAGAGGAATTTATATTATTGGGACCATTATTGTAATCTGATTTTTTTTTTTTTTTTATTCATTTTTTTAGAAGTTTGACACACAGAGCTGTAAAATGTAACAGAAGTTTTTTATTCCAAAACTTAGGGAAAAGAAGGCAGGATAATTTTATTTTCATTACCTGGTTGTATTTGTACCGAGATAGATCACAAATGCAGTACTCTTTGAATAACTTGTCATAATATTTCTTGGCCAGTTGTTCTTCCCATGTGCTGGGTTCTGAAGATTCATTCCACAAGAATTTGTGATTTTCTCTAATCACATCTAAGTCTGTTTTGTCTCTAGATCTGAAATAGAAGAGATCAAACGAGTTGGGAGGGAACACATTATTTATGATTATGATAGAGCTAAAAAAAAAAAAAAAACAGACTCATTGATTTTTCAATTGGTTGGCTGAGGATTAGTCGTGCAAATACCCTCAAATAACTTTTCCATCAATAGCACATCAGAAAGTACTTTTATATTTAACTAGAGCTCTTTTTTATGTTGTAGTTCATTTTTAGAGCTACACTTACCGATCCCTCTGCAAGAGAGATGTTGCTCCTTTTTGAGTAAGAACATAATTGTTAATCAGTTTTTTGTGGAGTTCATAAGGTGCCAATCTTAGGAGATGCTTTCGAACATCATTCATTTTCAAGTGCTTAATCTATAGCTGATTATGGTTTTGGTAAGCAGAAAGAAGCTGGAAGGAAGGATTTGTCGGTAACCACAGAGATTTTATAAGGGTTTGTATATTTCAACTGAAAATTTGTGTAAAGAACCACAGAGATGGAACCTCAAAGCACCCTCACTACTATCCCCCGGCCTTGATGGAACCTCAAAGCACCCTCACTAGTATATTTCAACCTCCTCAGTTTCTCTAAAATTCACTTGCAGCAGCTCTATAAAGTCTGCACAATCAGGTTTATTCCAGAGAAAAGCTGTGAGTCCATATATTATCCCATTAAGAGGATACCAAGAGGTGCCATCTAGGCCAGAGGGCTTGGCTCAGGACCTCCAAACCAAAGGGGTCTTGAGGGATTTAGAGTCTGCTCTCCGGGGGCCTTGATGGAACCTAGAAGCACCCTCACTGGTATATTTCAACCTCTCCAGTTTCTCTAAAATTCACCTGCAGCAGCTCTAGAAAGTCCACACAATCAGGTTTATTCTAGAGAAAGCTGTGAGTCCATATATTACTCCAATGAGAGGATACCAAGAAGATCAATTCCCACCCAGGTAAAGGTAAAATCTATCCTAAACAGATAATCTTTGTTCTCAGAATGGTTGGCTTTCTCCTATTCTGTTTTTCCTCTGTCTGATTTTGGGATGATGAGACTGCTGTTGCCCTATCAAACTTTGCAAAATAAAAAAGAAGAGAGGACAAGGACTCTAATTGTTATAGTTTGCCTCTGTAAATAAGGTTTAAAACAAAAAAACTTAGAATAAAGGATGAACTGAGTCTTGTCCTTTTAACTTCCAGTGGGACACAGCCGGACAGGAAAGGTTCCGTACGATCACGTCGAGTTACTATCGAGGTGCCCATGGTATCATTGTAGTCTACGATTGTACAGACCAGGAAACGTTCAACAATCTGAAGCAATGGCTCGAGGAAATTGATCGCTATGCCTGTGATAACGTTAACAAGCTCCTGGTGGGAAACAAGAATGATCAGACATCAAAGAAAGCTGTGGATTATCAAGTTGCTAAGGTAAGAGAGGGGAGGGAGAAAGGGGATTCAAAGATTGCAATATGTATTGGACATTTCATGCTGCTTCCCCTGACAACTATAGCTTCCATTTCTCACTTTTTGGATGAGATGAGAACCTCTGTGGTCGACTGGGTCCCTGGTGGGAAACAAGAATGATCAGACATCAAAGAAAGCTGTGGATTATCAAGTTGCTAAGGTAAGAGAGGGGAGGGAGAAAGGAGATTCAAAGATAGCAATATGTATTGGACATTTCATGCTACTTCCCCTGACAACTATAGCTTCCATTTCTCACTTCTTGGATGAGATGAGAAGACCTTGGCATTTACAGTTTATATATTTATTGTGTTTAGCAGTGGAAGCGATCTCTGTGGCCGACTGGGTATCACAGGCATGCACACCAGAGGTTTAGAGTACACATCTCTGATCTAAATTTCTTCAAATGTTGCAATAATTTCATCATGCATTAAGTCATTGACTCAGTAGCTCAATAGTCTCAATATCCATCTCCTGATAAAATTCCATGCCTAGACTTTATTTTTATTATTTTCAAGTGTGTTAACATCATTCAGATATCTAGGTAGGTGTATTCTATTATGGAATAGAATAGAATATGGCTTCTTTATCCTGCCAGAAAGGGGCTGAAACTGTTTGTATAATGGAATAAATGGAACAACTTGTTCTAAGCTGACAGTCTAAATAAAGCACTTATACGAGGAACACATCGCATGCCTTCAGGCACACTCCATTTGTCAAGAGTTTAGGCATTGCCTTGCCCTTGGGATCAATTTAATTTGGAGAAACCCATTTACTGATGATGAATACTTTCTTCTTTCTACATTTCTACAATTCTACAATTTTCTATCCTTTCTACAATTTTCTATCCAATCCTCCAGGAGTACGCCGATCACTTGAAAATCCCCTTCCTGGAGACTTCGGCCAAGAATGGCGCCAACGTGGAGCAAGCATTCCTCACCATGGCCACGGAAATCAAGAAGAGAGTCACCAAAGACGAGAAGCCCTCCTCGGAGTCTGATGCCAAGAAACTCAACTTGAACTCAGGCAAACCGGTGGATGCCCCGCGATCTGGTGGCTGCTGTTGAAAGGTGAGTAAACATAAAACCGCCTGGAGCGGACCTTACCTAGCAAACCCACTTCCAAGCTATCTAGGCTGACACTAAGTTTTATTTGAAGCAGAGAAGAGGAGAAGTGAACATTTTGATGTTTTGTGAATTTTAGGTATAGGTTCCGACAGTCATGTCTTAAAATAAATATTAGCGGCTGGATTACAGAGGCCTCAGCCAGTCTAGCTTGGAGGGTGTCGCGTCTATCTTGTTAGTGCTAAGCCGCAGGTTCGATTTTATCCTGAACAGAATTTCAAAACATTCAACCGGTCAAGTCAATTCAAAGTCCATGAGGGGTGGGACTTTGCTCTTTGACATATTAGATACTCTATATTTCCCCTTGTATTCAATGAAAACCCAACTCACGTTTTTATTGTTTCTATTGGTTTCAGGTGTGAATTTTGTTCGTGCAAATAAAAAGAAGAAGATAAAGTTGAAATATTTTACAATATTATATTCCCTAATTATATTTACAATTATATAAGAACACACCCTATATCAAATATGTTTAATCTATATACAAGTATTTTATACGTGTGTACAAGAGTAATACACAGGAAACATCGTTTGTAGCTAAACAAAAAGAAAATGTACATAGTTTTTTTTCGATCCAAGTTTAAGTCAAGAATATTTGATACAATGTCTGAAGTAGGGGTGATAGATGGGTAGATTCTGATAGTATTTTATTTAGTTTGTCCCTTGTTTCTAAAGCACTTCCTGTTTTCTGTAACAAATACTCTCCCGCTCCCCCAACTAAGTTTAGTGTTTCTTTGTCTAATATCTGATCAAAGTTATTTGATCTTATAATGTTTGGCAATAAAACACTTCAAAATTATCATTTTTAGATCTAGAATTGTATGTTTTAATTGTCTTTTTATTAGTTTTTGATCTTATAATGTTTGGCAATAAAACACTTCAAAATTATCATTTTTAGATCTAGAATTGTATGTTTTAATTGTCTTTTTATTAGTATTGATTTTGTTACTTTTTGCTGAACTTAAAAGAACAGTTCAGCAGCATCAACAATATTTTTTTCTTTCCATATTTTTTGTTTGCAAAGTCATTATGATCTACATAGTTTTGTCCAATAATTCCAATTCCAATTTCTTCACTTTTGAAAAGTCCCTGTGTAGTATGTAAGTTAGGTTAATTAAATTTTGAGCTAAAAGACATGTATTTACAATCTTGTACTTTTCCTCCTTTTTGAAAAGTCCCTGTGTAGTATGTAAGTTAGGTTAATTAAATTTTGAGCTAAAAGACATGTATTTACAATCTTGTACTTTTCCTCCTATTGTTCAAAACAAGTTTCTTTTCTTTGGCCTTCTCATTTTATAGCACCTTTTGTCCTTTTATTTTAACCCATAATTGAAGAATTCTCTTCCAACATCCGAAGTAAATATCCCTTGTTTCTAAAGTAACTCTCATGTACTTTCTTTCTAATTTTTCCATTTTATTTTCTCGGTTATTTTAGGATATAAAAAAATGCATACAGAAAACAACAAAGTGGTATATTTAAATTTCTAAAGCGATGGATTTTTTAATGAAATAAAAAAAATAATTAGAACTAATTAGACCTTAACCTGGTAATCTTATTGATATACTTACTTAATAAAACATAGGTGTGTATAAAATATTATGTAGGTAAATATAGGTATAGTATGTAGGTACCTATACCTACCTACATCTCTCAAGGTAGGTAATCGTTACTATGGCTATCTTTTCTTAATATTTACTTACCTATTGCTTTTTGTGTAGCAATTTTTAACTTAGCTTAGGTTGGTAAGTCGATTAGACTTAAGGAAGAAATTCTAGTTGTACCTAAGTATATTTATTTTAGGTTATTTTGCAATGTGATGTTTTATTTTATATGCATGGATGTTTTATACACGATTTCTTTTTCTAGAAGAACAATAAGTATTACGACTTTTTTATTATTTTTTTTTAAATAGAAGTTTGGTGTACATCTACCTTTGCCATTTATACGTAAGGTTGGCTGCTCAAAAATACAGGTAAATATTCTACATTTGGGGCCCCCTAAATGTTCTTGCGGGGCTGGGATATACCTACGCCAGTGCGATTTTATTTAACTTCAAGTTATCTCGCACCTCCCGGCGCGGCGTAGTGAGACCACCCTTAATGATTAATTTGATTAATGAATGATAGACACTTAATTTATACGGTCATAGTACATTAAGTGTATTATCATCAGGTAGGTATATTCACTGTCACTTATCTCCGTACCCGAGTGACTCATAATAAATCACAATACTACTGTGACGTCACAACATATGTCTTCTTTGGACTTAGCTAATACAATGAGTATCCGTGCAGATAGAAGATAACACACTTTGATAAGTTTCCTCTATCTCTAGATGTACCAAATCTCGGTGTACTGTAGGTAGTACCTACCTATTAGGTACACTGTACTATTGTACTAGATATATCATTGTCCGGGTCCTAAGGAGGTACTCTCTTTCGTCTCTTGATAGGTGTACCTGAAACCTGATGATAACTTTCGTCAGCTCAGGAGTTCTCAAATGGTTTGTGACTCATCGGAGGTCGATGGCTCCCAAATGACTTCATTGCTCAATGTTCATTTACAAAATGAAATTACCTAGGTCTCTTCAAAATTAAATTTCAAGTACTCAAAATATATGTATAGCAACGTCTGTCCGCAGTGTCCATAAAACACCACTTAGATGTTCAAAGATCTAGGGAAGTTATACAATAGAGGAGAGTGCATTTCGAGTCGATTTTAGGGCGCTTGCGCTGAAAAAAGTGGAGTTTTCCCTTGGGAAATAGTGCGCAAGCACTGAAAAAAGTGGTGTTTTCCCTTGGAAAATACGGCGCAAGCACTGAAAAAAGTGGTGTTTTCCCTTGGAAAACAGTGCTGCGCTAGGAGTATCAAGACCAAATTGGAGAAGGGTATATTTGAATTGGTTATTCAATAACACGGACCCAGGTTCCAGAGATAGAATAGGTACCTACGTCATAATATACGTAGGTATAATTTATCATGTTGTTCGTGAATCTGAAAGCATCAAATAGTCGCGACTTTCCACAGAAGAATACGTGATGGATCATCTTAACAGTTAGACACCAACACCAATCACATGTGCTGGGTACATATGGAAATGCGTGGATCATGCAATTACATGCATATTTATCAAACCGTTTAAGATTCGTACTCAGGTACGTAGGTACAGGTATACTCTTATCCGATCTAAAATTTCCTGTTGAGAACATCCCCGTACAGTTGCGGAGACGTGAAGTGATTTTGACGTCAATACCTGAGTATATGTTTGCGAAATGAAAAGTGCGAAGTTGTTTCCAGGTCTCCATTAGGTACACAGAAGACAGGGAAGGTTTTTAGCGGGTTGAGCGGAGACAGGATTGGTGCCATAGTGGGGGGATTTCCTGCAATCTGATTGGTTCCTTCATTTTGGGTTGATGACTCATTGCTGTCACATTGATCTGGATGAACTATAGTTAGCTTGGCTGGTAGCGCGTCTGCCTTGTAGGCGTTAGGCCGTGGGTACGATTCCCGCCCGAAACGGATTTTATCCTGAACGGATAATGTTTGCTGGCTTTCTCCTATCCTGTCTTCCTTCGCTCTTAGATTTCGGTACAATAAGACCTTAGCAGTTACAATTCCCTCTGTCGAACTTCTTAAAAATATGAAAATAAAACGACCCCGCCAATTTCAAAACGGAATCGTGTGACCAACCTCCTTGGTCTAATGTTTTTTTGCAAGCGGGATCGCCTTTAGGAATTTGGAAGCGATTGGTCACGGGATCGTGTGACCAACCTCCTTGGTCTAATGTTTTTTGCAAGCGGGATCGCCTTTAGAAATTCGGAAGCGATTGGTCACGGGATCGTGTGACCAACCTCCTTGGTCTAATGTTTTTTTGCAAGCGGGATCGCCTTTAGGAACTACCTACATTACTCTACATAACACAAAAGACGATCCTATTTAAAAAAAAAAAAAGTTTACTATTAGACTAAAAGAAGAAATCCATAAAAATTCACAAAAATCAGTTCTTCTTTCTGAAAAGCTGGCAGAAAGTTTGTGTTGGGCGATGTTGTTTGTGAAACTACAATGTGCCAAGTATGTATAGGTAGGCAGGCACCTTACATTCTTCTACTGTCGTAAAGTCTTTATCATAAAATTTCGCTTCCTCTGGTGACTGCTTGGTACATTACTTAGTTAAGTGGACAGCTGTTCAGCCTACAGAGTTCAGTTCCTCGATTAAAAAACCGCGATTTAAATTACCGCTTGAAATTTAGTTCCTTATATTGGTTTTTACAACACTTTGAATATCGTGGGGCTTTGTTTTATTGTTCCATTGCGATTCCATTTAAATTTTATCGTGTTACTAAGTTATACTCTAATAGGTACGCCCGCACCCGTACTCTATCGAAGAAGTAGGTATTTCGTACTACAAGTTCTTAACTGGGTGCTATAATCCCTTTACTGGGGTACCTACTACAATTTTCCAACTGCAGTGTAGATACTACAATTTGTCAACTGGGGTACTACAATATTTCCTAACTGAGTATTACAATTTTCTAACTGTGGTGTACTCCGTGTACTACAAAGTACAACTTCTTAACTGGATTACTACAATCTCCTACCTGGGTACTACAACTTCCTAAGTAGCTACTATAAGAATAGAATAGAATATACCTTGTTTATCCTGCCAGAATGAGACTGAAAAGTCCCTTTACTCCCGCAGTCTAAACAAGGTCTTATTTATTTTCATAGGTAGGGTTTACAAATATGCAAATACGAGTATAAATATAAAGCTTGTTTAAATTAAAACTACTACAATTTACTAACTGGGATACATACTACAATTTTCTAACTGGGGTACTACAATTTACTAACGGAGAGTACTACAATTTCTAGTGTTTTTGAGATCTTGTTGATAAATCCCACCGCACCGTGTGTTATTTTTACTACAGAGGAATTTGCTCGTACAGCTACTTTAGTTTTCAGTGCCAAACAGACATGGGGACGCGTACGTGAACACTGAAACGCAACAAATCGTCACGGTCTCTTAATTCTTATCCGACTGATTTTTTTCCGCAAAAGTGTTTTCTTTTTATCTGCCAATTTTTCTTTTTATTAGCACATGGATTTTTAAATAAAAAGTTTACACTAATTTTAGCACGTGCCATTTTTACATTTATTCATTTGTTTCTGTGATATAAAAGCATGCACCTTATTTATCCTGTGCCTGAATAGGATTTTAAGACTGAAAAACCCCTTTATCCGGGGAGGCTAAACAAGGTCTCGTGTATTTGTTTGGAAGTTGGACTATACCTACAATAGATACCTTACCTACATGAAGTGAGATTACAATACAAACATTAAGACTTATAAGATCTTTTCTAAATAAAAAAGATGATAATTTTGTGATAAGATTAAAGTCAGTTTAGGAGAGCTTTTGTTGATTTGATGGGCATACTAGTGATACAAATGGAGGAATGTCTACCCAATCGACGTATTCAGAAAGGTAAGTTTCGGTCATTCGTGATGTAATATTGCTGGCATATGATCAAAACATATTATGACTATGTGATGTATAGAGACGTCATACATAAATGATAATATTCTTGAATGGAACAATGAACAACAACAATGATCAGGAGTTATCTATACGCAATATACCTAAGTACCTAGTCCATAGAATTAATAAATAATTTAGGTATGTGGTTCTATAGGTCCCCAAATACCTACCATGTAATAAAATTATGGGATTTTTATCTGAATTTTCTTTAAGAATGAGTCATTTTCCCTTTGTTCTAATATCATTTACTCCATCCTATTAATCATACATAGTAACTAATATCCAGATATTAATCATAATAGATAATTGTTATTAATCACTACTCGGCGGGCTAGGTATCACAGCATTACTAAGTAGGTAACTATACCTACTTCATTGGTAATTCTTCCTTATTTACTACTTATCAATGTTTATTCTTTCATTGCTAATCCAGCCACCAGTCACACAAAACTCTTTCCAAGTAGCTCCTCAGAATCCTTACGAGGCTGAGTGTACCCTAAATTATATTATAAGTACAGAGCTGAAATCGAACCCGGGACCTCCGCTGTAAAGACAGGTGTACATAGGCTAGAAATCGCTTCCAAAGGACGATCCGCCAGCCTATAGTGTGTCCAGATCAATGTGACAGCGAAAAATTAGGCATTGTTGCCAAACATGTCACATGTGCAATGGTAGAGAATCTCTAATACTCAGTTAGGAAATATTGTAGTACCCCAGTTGACAAATTGTAGTATCTACACTGCAGTTAGAAAATTGTAGTACCCCAGTAAAGGGATTATAGCACCCAGTTAAGAACTTGTAGTACGAAATACTTCTTCGATAGAGTACGGGTGCGGACGTACCTATTATAGTATAACTTAGTAACACGATAAAATTTAAATGGAATCGCAATGGAACAATAAAACAAAACCCCACGATATTCGAAGTATTGTAAAAACCAATATAAGGAAGTAAATTTCAAGCGGTATGTGAATCGCGGTTTTTCAATCGAGGAACTGAACTCTGTAGGCTGAACAGCTGTCCACTTAACTAAGTAATGTACCAAGCAATCACCAGAGGAAGCGAAATTTTATGATAAAGACTTTACGACAGTAGAAGAATGTAAGGTGCCTGCCTACCTATACATACTTGGCACATTGTAGTTTCACAAACAACATCGCCCAACACAAACTTTCTGCCAGCTTTTCAGAAAGAAGAACTGATTTTTGTGAATTTTTATGGATTTCTTCTTTTAGTCTAATAGTAAACATTTTTTTTTTTAGGATCGTCTTTTGTGTTATGTAGAGTAATGTAGGTAGCAGGTAGATGTTTTAAATGGACACTGTGAGATTCTAGAGCACCAAAGTCTAATTAGATCAACTGTCTGATTGAAGTGAAATCGGCGATTTTCTTATTGTAGGTAAATGGGACTTGTTTAGACAGTAAACCAATAAACACAAAACTGAAAATTGATGTATAGCCATTGTTAGAAAATTTAGCCATTGTAAGTGAAATCGGCGATTTTCTTATTGTAGGTAAATGGGACTTGTTTAGACAGTAAACCAATAAACACAAAACTGAAAATTGATGTATAGATTGTATAGCCATTGTTAGAAAATTTAGCCATTGTTAGGAAATTTTAGGAGTTCCGATGGGCTATCATTGTTAGGAAATTTGTCAAACTATTTTTGCTAAACTGAAAAAAGTAAAAAAATTGTAAGTCGATACGAGCTATTGTTTGTTAAGCGCCAATATACTAAAGAGGTACTTACCTGTGAAGAGTAGGTATGAAGTATGATGGAGTAGATTTCTCAAGTATAGGTATAATAAGAGGTAGCTACTTGGGACAATGGTACTTAAGTATTACCTATTAGCTACTTAAGACAACGATACTTGGGTATTACCCATTAGCTAGTTGGGACAATGTCGAATGAATCGTGCTTAAAGATCAAAGTTATACTAAATGTGGAGTATTTTGTGGTTTATGGAGTACTTGACCAAGCAGAGGTTTTACTGGATTGGAAGTACTTTGTTTGCCCTTAGGTCCGAGGGACAATCCTGGGTATTAGTCATCAAGACAGTCATGAGATAAACACCCTGTGATGTGAGTTGCAAGACGAGTGGTACTCAAACTCTCACTACCTAAACAGTGGACTGTTTTCTTCTTCTTCTTTGAGGAGCCTAATGAAACTTGGGATAATATATTAAGCTTCCCAGCCAACTGCATGTTCAGGACCAAGAAGGTCATCTGGTGAAACAATGGGTTTACAGTTTATGGTAAAGACTTGTAGAGATGTATAGAGGTTTACGCATTTTGATATGAAACTCACCGCTGCCGCCTAGTCCTTTAGGAGACAAAATGAATCGATGCATACCCAGTGAAACATATGGGAGGAATTTGTGTAAATTTACAAGCGCTACCTCCCTTGAAAGTCACAGAAATCAGACACATCAGTCACATCACTAGACTCAAAGAAGATTAACCAGAAGCACGTACTGAACCATTCCTCAAATTCTAGATGGTAAGTTGATTCGGAGAAGTTTCTTCTTCTTCTTCTTCTAGTACCATGTCCATTACTGAACGTTGGTGATCAAATTGGCTAATCTTATTGGATCTTGAACTATTTGATATAGGGATGTGTTTGTTTCTTGATACCATTCTCTCAGGTTCTGCATCCAAGATGTTCGTTTTCTCCCTCGTCCTCTTCTTCTTCTTCCGTCTAGGGATCCTTTCAGTATTGTTTGTAGGATTGTGTATCTTTCAGTGGCGTAGCGTCCATGTAGGGCGTGTATGGCGGTCATACACTCCGAGTGTGGAACTGGGAAGGTAGGTAGGTACCTAGTTATACTTGTCTATGCCAATCCATGAAGAGCATGGATGATGGAAATTAGTACCCTGCACGCCTTACACTTGAATTTAGACCACGCTACGCCACTGGTATCTTTGTCCATAAAACAACTACGCACACTTTCCTGCAAAAACATCTAAATTGAAAATATGTAGTGGCTAATTACTCGTATGCAATGATGATAAAATAATAATGCTTGAATTCAGTGATTCGTCGTGAAATGGATCATTCAACATGATATTATGCGAATGTGTGGATCATCTGGGCAGTGGCGTGCTACTGTCTTTTTCCGGTTCCACTCAGGCTGCACTGAGAAAAAAATTAATGATTGGATGCCACAAGTTTTAGGTACTCGTATGCAATGATGATAAAATAATAATGCTTGAATTCAGTGATTCGTCGTGAAATGGATCATTCAACATGATATTATGCGAATGGGTGGATCATCTGGGCAATGGCGTGCTACTGTCTTTTTCCGGTTCCACTCAGGCTGCACTGAGAAAAAAATTAATGATTGGACGCCACAAGTTTTAGCCGAACTCGTGAAATCTTGACCGCTAAAACTCTGCTTTGGTCCACACATCCACAGTCATCATCATTGGTTAACAGCCGAGGGGCTGGTTTGCAGCAGTAGGAAGGAGAAGGTGTCCCCCTGACGGAAGACCTCATTAGTCAAATATACCAGCTCATTGATTTTTTAAGTTTAGAACCAAGTAAGATTCCCTTCTCTTTAAATTTATTTTGAAACTCTTTAAATAGTCATTTTATAGTGAAAAAGTAAAAAGAAAGAAACTTCACAACTTACTTTGCACTTCACTAAAATTTTGACATCACACAAAGTATGAAAATGGTTATGTAACACCTTTAAAAGTTTTTCTTTTCCAATATGTACATAAGAAGTACAGATAGCTACATTTCATGAATCTAGGCAATGTATGTACAGACATTTAACAATTATATAAATAATCAACTATGGATGCATATTACTTACCTATTTATTTTTCTCCAATCAGATATTACACAGGAAGGCATATTTCGGAAAAGTGGATCCACATCTCGTCAGCAAGAGCTGAAAAACCTCCTGGGCCAAAGCAATAGTATAGAATTGTCCAGTGGACAGTTCTCTGTCCATGATTGTGCCTCTGTGCTCAAGTGTTACCTGGCAGAGTTACCTGAACCCGTCCTAACAGAGGTTAGCATTCTAATTACTTAGCTACTCTTATGTATCCTCAATTACTTACCTATGTACTTTCAAGTATCCTTCTTATGTAGGTGCAATGTACATGTATAGATATAATGGTTGATTGTGCCTCTGTGCTCAAGTGTTACCTGGCAGAGTTACCTGAACCCGTCCTAACAGAGGTTAGCATTCTAATTACTTAGCTACTCCTATGTATCCTCAATTACTTACCTATGTACTTTCAAGTATCCTTCTTATGTACCTAGGTGCAATGTACATGTATAGATATAATAGGTAGGTAAGTAGTATGGCTAATACATTGTTATTGTTGTAGTAGCCATTGCCCAAGTCAAACGGAATCAAACCCCCTCTGTAGTTGATAGTCCTAGGAATTCTACCACATCAATTGGTTTAATACATTAGTAAGCACCGGTTTGATTGTTCGGATCCAATTTGATTCTCAACAAAAGGAAAATTACTTCTGAACAGTGGTTGTCCCCATTGTATATTTGTGATAAACTTATATTAGGGACCTACTTATTCTAATTTGACAACAGGCTACCATGCCAATATTTTCCATAGCAGAAGTATTGTAATCATTTTGGGAAGTGGAAGAGATTTTTTTCTCACAACACTAATAATAATGCAGTTTCTTTGTGTTATTATCTCACAACTTTGGTGCTCACTGCAGCATTGTAGGATTTTCCCAATATCTCAATAATCCTAAAATCCAATTTTTACCTACCATGCTGGCACCAGTCGCTATGCATTTAAAGTCAATATTTAAGGGTATTTGAGTAAATTTAGAGTGTATGGCCGCCATACACGCCCTACATGGACGCTACGCCACTGGTTGGTACATAATCCCTAAATGGACTATGCGCTAAAAAGCAAATTTTAATACAGGAGGGCAAAATTCGACATCGACAAACAGCAGAAACAGGGCCCTGAAGTGGGGCGCCTCTTTAAAGACCTAGAGTCGTTATTTTAACCCGTTTTATCGAATGTTGGTTTGGCTCTCCACGTTACCATCTGCCTGCTCAAGTACATCTATGCAGGTAAAAAGAATTGACTTTTCGTACAGTTCCGCGCGCCAGACAGGCGAGTAAACCGAAGACTTCTTGTTCTCATTCACATTTCAATTTGTCTGCACAGGTAAACCTCTCCAGTTAATAGAGTTTTTACAATGCAAACTTAAGTGACGATAATTAAACCGTAAGACGAAAGTTGACCAAAACGCGTTTCTGCTCATGCGCAGAAACGATTTTTTGTCACATAACGGTAAAGAGTTCCGTTAATGGGACGCTAATTTTGGTTGCAAAAACTCTCTAATCATAACGTGGATGGTTAGGCTAAACGGCCTTAGAGGAGTTAGAGGGAGTTGAACACAACTCGGAAGTCTACCGTGATAGTGATAGGTAGATATGTCTGCCACGGATGATCCTGACTCCTAATCAACACAACTGAATTCTCCGAACCATCACTCTTGTCCTAATCTGTTATCAGTTTGCTTATCTGTTATCAGTGAACTCAATATGTTCCAGCTAGTACAATGGTATACGCTAAAGAAGAACAATCCCCTTTGGTTCGCATCGAAACCTCTGAGCAACTACCTGCGACTTCTGGACAAGAAAATCCATTGCATGTTAGAAACCCGAGACAGCAAGAACCGAAGAGTATACGTCATCAAGTTAGGTAAGTTCTGATGGAAAATAATAAACACCATTAAGTCCCGACAGACAGTCGGCAAATGATGAAAGCTGCGTTGGCATTGGTCTTTTGATTCCGATTAGAATTTCCACACCTTTGTTTCACTAATTAGGAACCAATTAGTTAAAAAAGATGCCGGTTTAGCGAGCGACATAGCCTCTTTCTATATTATTCTTATTCTTCTTCTTCCTAACCTTTTCCTACTTATTGTATAAGGTCGGCGTTTCTTGTCAGTCTCTTCCAGGCAGCTCTATTGTGTACCTCATGTCCTGTTTACTTTTGTTAGCCTCTTTCTATACTAACCATACTAATATCAACAGCCTATTGATCTCCAGAAGTTACTAACTGTAATTAAACTCACATGAAGGGGTAAACGCTTCTGCGAAACACTTCCTCAGAAGAAATTAGCATGTTGAACTAGTTTCCGACAGATCACTAAAGCGATCGTTTGTATGGTTATGTGCTCGGGGAACAGTCTGAGACAACACGTGCTTCTGGCTATTTTGGAGTGCATTTAGGCTCGTGAGGACAATTTGATAAAGGAGCTAATTTGATAAACAGTCTGAGACAACACGTGCTTCTGGCTATTTCGGAGTGCATTTAGGCTCGTGAGGACAATTTGATAAAGAGCGAAAAGGTGTGACATAGAAAAGCTTGACATAACCTTGTCACCGAAGTTTTAGCTAGGATTAAGCTTAGTTAGGATTGGTCCACTCCAGTATTATTATGTCGAGGCGGTCTCTTCCATTGCATGTTAGAAACCCGAGACAGCAAGAACCGAAGAGTATACGTCATCAAGTTAGGTAAGTTCTGATGGAAAATAATAAACACCACTAAGTCCCGACAGACAGTCGGCCCATTTCTGGAACAACTTGAGATTTGATGATGAAGTTCTGACAGAAGAAAATAAAGGTAACTGGAGTGTCAACCAAGCCCGTTCAGACAAACACTTCGTCCTTTGCATTTCGCATTCCTCAAAACTCGAAGCCATAGTGTAATGTTACAGATGAAAAACCTTTGAAAACCTTGCCATTGTAATAGCTATTGTGACGTCAAAATTTTGAGAAATGTTAAGTTGCTTTCAGGAGCGTGGTTGTGAAGTTGTATTCAGAAACATAGTGAGGAAAAAGAAGAGGTATCTAATAATAACTAGCTTCCATGAGAACATGCCACTAGCCATACTAGTTACAAGATAATCGATGATTTTCACTTGGTCTGTCCTCAGGTAACATAGTGGTGTCCGAGCAGCCATGTTATGAGCTCTCCAACATAGATGACCTCTGGCTTGAAGCTACTCTGGATGAGCCAGACACCGCTGCTAACGGCATGGTGTTCCTTCTCGACCTCAAAGGCATTCCGTACGGTATTATGAAATACCTAGAATATACAGAGTGGACTAGTGAATTGTACATACAGTGTGGATGTGGATATACAACGCTTTTTCAAGGAACTAAAGGCCGAAAAATTCTAACTTTTTCAAGAAACTAAAGGCCCCAACCTTCCTCTTTTTCAGCCGGTCAATGACAGTATAATGGACAGTTCTGCAGTGAACACCGTGTTCACGTTTGTGGACCGGGAGAAAACAGCTCAATCAAACTCGGAGAATTCTACGGAAGCGGCGCTCGCTCAACTTTATGCTTACATACAGGTCTGTCAATTTACTTTTAATATTAAAAAGAAGAGAAAGAGAAAGAGAGTGGTCTTAGTTCATTAACACCACATAAATTAATTAAAAACGTAGTAGGTAAGTGGATTTGATAAACTTTTTTGCGTCTCTGAAAAAGTTTGAGAGTTTGACCGTAGGCTCAGACCCACACCTACAAGGAAACTCCATTGTTCGATTGGAGATTGTTCATCCCACAGTCTAAACAAGGTCTTATATATTTCATAGGTAAAGTTTACAAATAAGTATATAAACCTTGCTTAACTTCAAAAAAAAAAAATAATAAACAAAAACATAATAAAATAGATATATTATCTTCCAGGTATGTTATTATTATTACCCAATACCCATAGCTGCTTTGTCAGGTTCCAATTCTAGGGGATCTTGTACAAAAATAGAACATAAAATTACCTTTGGTTAATAAAATTTATTTTAACCAAAAATGTATAAAGGTGTTTATTATTTTGGATTGTAAGTTATACAGCTAATTTAGTCATCTTTTAGTTGAATGTAGAGATACTCTCTTTATGCTACTACTTAAGATCAATTCAAAAAGTTATCTGACTCTTTTGGTAGACTTTTTTTTTTTGTGGAGGAGTCCAATGCCTCTAAAATGCCTCTAGCATGTTGGAATGAAATCATTCCAACATGCTAAAGTCCTATCAGGCTTTATCCCACCTTACCTTTTTGCTGGAATTAACAGTTTCCCTTTTCCCAGAGCTAACTGAATTTTCCTCAGAAGGCTGAGTGCATACCAAAAGCAAAGCATAACTCTGACTCTTTTGGTAGACTTTTTTTTTGTGGAAGAGTCCAATGCCTCTTTAGCCTATTCTATCAGGCTTTATCCCACCTTACCTTTTTGCTGGAATTTTTTTTCCTTTTTTTCCCAGAGCTAATTGAATTTTCCTCAGAAGGCTGAGTGTATACTAAAAGCAAAGCATAGTAAAATTTATTTTAACCAAAAATGTATAAAGGTGTTTATTATTTTGGATTGTAAGTTATACAGCTAATTTAGTCATCTTTTAGTTGAATTTAGAGATACTCACTTTATGCTACTACTTAAGATCAATTCAAAAAGTTATCTGACTCTTTTGGTAGACTTTTTTTGTGGAAGAGTCCAATGCCTCTTTAGCCTATCCTATCAGGCTTTATCCCACCTTACCTTTTTGCTGGAATTTTTTCCCAGAGCTAATTGAATTTTCCTCAGAAGGCTGAGTGCATACCAAAAGCAAAGCATAGTAAATGACTTCGCATCTGCCAGGAGTTCAAGTTTATCCACACAATGATATGATCGCGCCCAGCGCCCAGAATTTAAAGATCGTGTATTTAAAACTTAGAACTCTTTTGTTCAACAACTCAGATAGAAACATTTTACAACATACATACACCTCAGTGGTGTAGTGATTAAGGCGGTGGACTTTGAATCTGGAGGTTGGAGGTTTGATTGCAAGTCAAGTCATAAAATTTAGCTTAGTGTATTACTTGAGCGGAGAACTAAATTTGTGACAAGCTTTTATGCTTAACACAATTAAAACTCCTTCCTTTTACAACATACAGATAGAAACATTTTACAACATACATACACCTCAGTGGTGTAGTGATTAAGGCGGTGGACTTTGAATCTGGAGGTTGGAGGTTTGATTCCAAGTCAAGTCATAAAATTTAGCTTAGTGTATTACTTGAGCGGAGAACTAAATTTGTGACGAGCTTTTATGCTTAACACAATTAAAACTCCTTCCTTTTACAACATACATACATACATACTCGTATAATTACATATATGGAGTGGAGAACTAAATTTGTGACAAGCTTTTATGCTTAACACAATTAAAACTCCTTCCTTTTACAACATACATACATACTCGTATAATAATTACATATACATACCGGATTGATAAAGATGCAGTCTGTGTTCTGAATGGTGTAAGCATTGAGCTGATCCCCTAGTATGACCAAATCAGGCAAAGGATAGAGTGAGAGAGCACCATATTGACTCCAGTACACCGGACATAGGTTGAGTGGAAGAGACACCAGAGTCCCTTGTGATACCAGGGTGCGTACAAACTAAAAAAAAAAAGGTTTATTAAAAAGTTAGGTAACTTTTAAGGATATGCACATCTCTTAAGAATATATTATTTTCTTCTTTTGAATATAAAATTTAAATACTACAATTGGCGTTAGCTTGGAGGATAGCGGGTTTGCCTTGTAAGCGCCAGGTCGCAGGTTCGTTTCACGCCCAGAGCGGATTTTATCCTAAACAGATAAGCGTCGTTTTCGGAACGGCAGGCTTTCTCCTATCCTGTCTTCCTTCTTTGTTCGAGACGATAAGACCTTAGAAGTTATAGTTCCCTCTAGGTACATAAATTTTAAGAACAATAAGAAAAATAATGTCTTTTTTCCCCCTTTGGAGGATAGCGGGTTTGCCTTGTAAGCGCCAGGTCGCAGGTTCGTTTCACGCCCAGAGCGGATTTTATCCTAAACAGATGAGCGTCGTTTTCGGAACGGCAGGCTTTCTCCTATCCTGTCTTCCTTCTATGTTCGAGACGATAAGACCTTAGAAGTTACAGTTCCCTCTACATAGATTTAAGAACAATAAGAAAAATAATGTCTTTTTTTCCCCGTTGTTCTTGCTTACGTGTTTGGATATATCGCCTTCCTCGGGAAATTTGATACAATTGCGGCACATCTTGGATAGAAGCTCCTCCCTGACCACCAGGATTTCTTGACTACAATATTGAACTCGGCATGGATTCGTTGCCATTGTACTGTTCGGGACAAAGCCTTGGAATTCCGATGTGATGAACTTGGGTAGAGCAGGTCTAGAAATGAGAATGCAATATTTGATTTCCTTTCTCGGATTTTTTTTTCCTTGACTATTTCTGACATTTCTATAATTTTTCTTTTACTCTGGTAATCGAACCCGGGACCTCCTGCCACGGAGGTTCCTAATTGTTTTGTTATTGTAATAAGAAAAGACAGCAGCCTCCGTGGCCGAGTGGGTATCACACTAGGCTTGCACGCAGGAGGCCCGGCTGGGCCGAGATTTTTTCGGCTCTGTGCTTGGAGTTCGGGGTGCACTCAACCTCGTGAGGACAATTGAGTAGCGACCAGTGGCAGCATTACCAGTGTAAAAAGATTATTGAAATATGGAAATTGATTGCAAAGGAGGCACTTAGTAATGTTGTGATATCCACAAAGATTGTGAAAAAGCTTTACTTACTTACCACAAAGAACTTGAGATTTGATTTGATTTTTTTTTTATATATATAAAAAGAAAAGACGTAGCGTATCTAGAAGACCAGTCTGAACTCACAATGTCCATTTTACCTACCTGGGTAGAATATTCACATGGGGAGAATCATTCTGGGCAGGAACCAGCACAAAATGCGTCCCACTCAGAAAGGTATGATCGGCAATCAGCATACCCAAACCTCCTAGCTTCTCCTTGAGGACGTGACTGTGTTTATGTCCGTACTGTACTGATAGGAACTCGCGCTCTTCCGCGGCAGGCTTTCTCCTATCCTGTCTTCCTTCTATGTTCGAGACGATAAGACCTTAGAAGTTACAGTTCCCTCTACATAAATTTTAGGAACAATAAGAAAAATAATGTCTTTTTCCCCGTTGTTCTTGCTTACGTGTTTGGATATATCGCCTTCCTCGGGAAATTTGATACAATTGCGGCACATCTTGGATAGAAGCTCCTCCCTGACCACCAGGATTTCTTGACTACAATATTGAACTCGGCATGGATTCGTTGCCATTGTACTGTTCGGGACAAAGCCTTGGAATTCCGATGTGATGAACTCACACAGGTTGTTTCTTACCTTATAGTTTTTCCCCCTTTTAGGCGCTTTAACTTACCTTATCGTTATCCAAGTGAACATCACTTAAAATCACTATCATGGCATTCTCATTGTTCTTTTCCATTTTAGTCATTCTGTTCACACTTTTGAGTGAGACAGGCGACGGCCCACCCCAAATATTCTGGTTGCCGAAATAGAGGCGACTATTTTTTGATGCTTCAGGCGGGGGAAAACCAAGGGCATCAACATGAAGGATTTGATCCTTATAATGTCCTTCAACAAGGACAATGCAGTTCTCGGTGTAGAGACCAGGATGGTAACTGAAAACAGAAGTTAACAACAGAAGACAGTTTGAGCCAATTCATAATGTTATTCTGTTCCTATAAACTTTATAGTATAAAGTATCTTCAGCGTAAGTAGATCGCAAAGTGAAGAAAAATCTTCAACACAATAAAAGACTAATTTTTACAGATTAATTTCCACACTCACATTGTACCATCAAGGTTCAGTAGGCGCCAACATGAAGGATTTGATCCTTATAATGTCCTTCGACAAGGACAATGCAGTTCTCGGTGTAGAGACCAGGATGGTAACTGAAAAAAGAAGTTAACAATAGAGGACAGTTTGAGCCAATTCACAAAGTTATTCTGTTCCTATAAAACATCTTCAGCGTAAGTAGATAGCAAAGTGAAGAAAAATCTTCAACACATTAAAAGACTAATTTTTATAGATTAATTTTCACACTCACATTGTACCATCAAGGTTCAGTAGGCGCCCAAGTTAGTTCTTTTGGACGGAACAACTTAGAGCTAGAGCAAGTCCTACCTTGTTTGAGAAAGATCAAGCTGCACAATGCCAGTGGGGTCCTCGAGAAAATATCTGTTCTCCTTAAGCTGTGAAATCATACCGAGGACCACTGTCTTATGATTCACATTGGTTAAACTCATGAGGTACTCAACCCAATCCAATTTGACCGAATCAGCATTCGGATTGATATTATTGAATAACGAGTGTCTCAGTGTTCTCTGACGAATAATATTGTACCGCTCGCGAAATAGTTTACTCTTGGCATCGGAATCCGCACACAGTTTTCTTTTTTTGTCCACTAATTTGAACTTCTTCAGATCGGGATCGTAGTCAAACTGAGGTATGTCGAACGCCGAGATGACGGAGAAGATTTGTTCCTCTGAATTGATTTCGGTTCGACAGCATTCCTGAAATGGTTAATAAATTTATGAAGACAATCCACTCTTTATTGAGTTTGGAATTGATAAGGTGTAGAGACCAGGATGGTAACTGAAAACAGAAGTTAACAACAGAAGACAGTTTGAGCCAATTCATAATGTTATTCTGTTCCTTTTTTTTAAAAAAAAAAAAAAAAAAAAAAAAAAAAAAAGCTGGGTTCTGGACAGTTATGAATGTTGTATTTGCTCTTGGTTCCAAAAGAACTTGTTGATTTTTGAACACAGTGCTAGTGCCATGCTTTTTTGTGTAGAATGTATAACTCACAAGAATTTGTCAAGCCAAGTTTGCTGAAGAACCCAGCATTAATTGTTATCTTTATTATCTCTAAAAAAAAAGATTGTATATTGTTATTCTCTTTCCTCAGTTTCTTGTGAGATCCGTTAATACTTACGCTGTCAGGGAGAAACCATTCAATTTGAAAGACTGAGACACAAATTTTCTGAATTTCTGAGCTTCTGACATTGTGTACCTAGGAAAAAATGATCAGGGACATGAGAAGATTTTAAGGATAATAAGGCAGAGACAGTTTCCTAAAGAACTTAAATATATGACACTTTTATTTAGCTTGGAAGGTAGTGTGTCTGTCTTGTAAGTGTCAGGTTGCAGGTTTGATTCGTCTAGGACAAACTTATCCTGAACTGTCTTTCGATAATAAGGCAGAGACAGTTTCCTAAAGAACTTAAATATATGACACTTTTATTTAGCTTGGAAGGTAGTGTGTCTGTCTTGTAAGTGCCAGGTTGCAGGTTTGATTCCTGTCTGGGACAAACTTATCCTGAACTGAACTGTCTTTTTAGGTACAGCTATCCTTCTCCTATCCTGTACTCCTCCTCTCTTCCATTTCGAGATGATAAGTAATCCATTGTTACAATCCCTTTGATTATTTTAAAAGCTTTATCCAAATGGAAGGTACCTATCCATTTATTTTGGTGGTTGACACAACTTTGCAAGGACTTACCCTGTTAGACACAGGAATCACAGGATGAAGGATGAGAGGGACCAAATTGTGATAAGTCTCGAAAGCTGTTACAGGTCCTTGCACATCAGTGGGTACCTTAAGACAGTTGATAGTGATAAAAAGAAAAAAAGATTATAAAGCCCATAAATTTTACCCACTACCCTTCCCACTTCCCACCTTCCCTGTTAAAAAATTCAAATTTTCAAAATTTCATTTGCGTTCAGATTTAAAATTTACCGCCCGTTGGCGCCAAAAAAATAATGGAACTTCCTAAAATACGTAAAGCACCTCGTCCACACCGAAACGTGACGTCAGTTGAGCGTATTTTTTTTTTTCTTCCCGCCGCGGCCGGAAAATCAAAACATCAACAAAAACAGCAGCATTGTACAATAAATAAAAAATGGACTCAAGTGTCTATATTTTTTCTTAAATTTTCCATTATTTCTTTCTTAAAACCAATTTACCATTTTACCTACTTATATTTTCATTTTAAACGTCTTTTCGAAGATAGTTTAGTATAAATCAACCTGTTGGTGTCAGTGCAAAACTTTTAACTAGATAAAATTCTAGTGTCTCTAGACATCATTCCATCAGACAGGTAGCTGTCAACATGACAGAAGCTTTGGAGTTTCAAGAAGTTTCCTCAGAGTTTCGAGGTGCATTGTGCCCAGGAAAACTCAAAATAACAGACCAGAACATTGTATTCAAGAACAAGAAAACAGGTAAAGTAGAACAAATCAACGGACCTGATCTAGATTTTGTAAACTGGCAAAAATTGGTCGGAACATGGGCACTCAGGATATTCCTTAAAAATGGAAGTTTGCACAGATTTGCTGGATTCAAGGAAACTGAAATTGATAAAATATGTTCATTTTTTAAAACCAATTTTAAAATTGATGTACCTGAGAAAGAATTGAGTGTAAGAGGATGGAATTGGGGAGGTACAAAGTTCATTGGAAATGTCCTTTCATTTGATGTGAACAATACAACTGCATTTGAAATTCCATTGAGAGATGTGTCTCAATGCACAACTGGTAAGAATGAGGTCACTGTGGAATTTCATCCAAATGATGAAGCTGCTGAAAGTTTAATTGAAATGAGATTTTATATTCCAACAAATGAAATAGCCGGAGATACAGATCCTGTAGAAGCTTTCAAAGATAGTGTTATGAACCAGGCCAGTGTTATCAATGCTACTGGGGATGCTATTGCAGTATTTAATGAGATTCAATGCCTTACACCTAGAGGTCGATATGATATCAAAATATTCAATTCCTTCTTCCAACTCCATGGTAAAACCTTTGACTATAAAATACCAATCTCCACAGTGTTACGTATGTTCACTTTACCTCACAAAGATGGTAGACAAAACTTTTTTGTAATCAGTCTGGATCCACCTATCAAGCAAGGTCAGACACGATATCATTTCCTCACACTTTTGTTCAACCAAGATGAGACATCTGAAATGGAGCTTCCTTTTTCTGAACAGGAATTGAAAGAAAAATATGAAGGAAAATTGGACAAGGAATTGAGTGGGCCAACCTATGAAGTGATGGCAAAAATAATGAAAGTGATTGTTAATCGGAAGATCACTGTACCTGGTTCATTCAGAGGTCACACTGGAACATCTGCTGTAACTTGTTCTTACAAGGCTGCTGCTGGATACATCTATCCTCTAGAAAGAGGTTTCATTTTTATTCACAAACCTCCTATTCACATACGTTTTGAAGAGATTGCAACAGTTAACTTTGCTAGGAGTGGTGGAAGTACTAGATCATTTGATTTTGAAATTGAACTCAAGTCAGGAGTCCTCCATACATTCAGCAGCATTGAAAAAGAAGAATATGGAAAACTATTTGATTTTATCAGAGAAAAGAAATTGAGAGTCAAAAACACTGGCAAAGGTGAGAAACCCAACTACAAGGAAGACTTCGGTTCATCTGATGATGAAAAGGAACCTGATGCATACTTGGCTAGAGTTAAAAGAGAAGCTGCAGAGAGAGATGATGAGGATGATGAAGATGAAGATGAGAGTACAGATGAAGATTTTAACCCAGATCAAGCAGAGTCTGATGTAGCAGAAGAATATGATAGTAATCCAACACCTACAGATTCAGATGAGGACTCTGATGCTTCTGAAGGAACAAAGAAAAAGAAGAAAGAAAAATCAAGGAAAACTATCACAATATCTGAGAAACCAAGAAAATCCAAAAAAGACAAAGAATCATCAGGTGGTTCTACCAAGAGGAAGAAGAAGGACAAAAATGCCCCCAAGAAACCAATGTCAGCTTACATGATGTGGTTTAATGATATGCGAGAAAAGATCAAGAAAGATAACCCTGGCATTTCATTTACTGAAATAGCCAAAAAAGGAGGAGAGTTGTGGAAAACAGTATCTAGTAAGGAAAAGGCAGAATATGATGAAAAGGTAAACAAAGCAAAAGAAGATTATAATGAAGCCCTCAAAGCTTACAAAGAGAGTGGGGGAGGCCAAGACAGTGATGATGGAAAAACAAGCAAATCTAAAAAACCTGCTAAGAAAAAAGAAACTGCTTCTACTGCTGTGTCTCCTCACAAAGTGAAAAGTAAAGAATTCATTGAGAGCAATGGAAGCAGCTCTGATAGTGATGATGATAAGAAAGCTTCAAGTAAGAGAAAGAGAGATAGTGATGAAGACAGCAAAGCAAAGACAAAAAAGAAGAAAGAGAAGAGTGAATCTGAGTCTGACAGTGGAGAATCAGAAAAAGAAAAGAAATCTAAATCTAAACCCAAAGGTGACAAATCCAAATCCAAGTCTAAGAAAGAAGATGAAATTGATGATGAGGAGTATGATGAACCTGTTGAGAGTACACCACCTTCATCTGATGCAGGCTCTGATGCTTCAAGTAGTGAAGATGATGATTAAAAATCATTTCCTTGTCTTGAATATTTACTTGTAAGTGCACTCTTTATCTTTGTATAGAGGGGTTAACCTCTCATAATAGGGTTTACACCAAGTGTACCTACTGCGGCTATGTGTAAAAAAAAAAGTTCAATTTCAATTTAGGCAACTATATTTTTAGGAAACACATGTGTCTCCTATAAATTTTATTAAGAGCTATCAAGCTGGTTGGAATTTACGCCCAACAATCCAGATGTGGTTATGTTCTCCTTAAGCTGTGAAATCATACCGAGGACCACTGTCTTATGATTCACATTGGTTAAACTCATGAGGTACTCAACCCAATCCAACTTGACCGAATCCGCATTCGGATTGATATTATTGAATAGCGAATGTCTCAGTGTTCTCTGACGAATAATATTGTAGCGCTCGCGAAATAGTTTACTCTTGGCATCGGAATCCGCACACAGTTTTCTTTTTTTGTCCACTAATTTGAACTTCTTCAGATCGGGATCATAGTCAAACTGAGGTATGTCAAACGCCGAGATGACAGAGAAGATCTGTTCCTCTGAATTGATTTCGGTTCGACAGCATTCCTGAAATGGTTAATAAATTTATGGAGACAATCCACTCTTTATTGAGTTTAGAATTAATAAGTAGATGGTATTAAGGACTAACATTTGTTGTAAACTCTATGAGGTCATAGGTGCAAGAAGGGTTATCTCTGTGCAAATGCATGCTGAATGTTTGGAAATAAACCACCATGGAACAGTAGTAGTCTTGGGCATTAAAAGTAATACCTATGCATCATTGTTCATTAGCATACCTTGAGAGCTTCTTCAATGTGTGATTTTTCTACAAATTGGGATCCAATGGTTTGCTTGTGTATTTGATCTATCAGTTTATCAAGCCAAGAGTCTCTCTCATATGAGGGAATAGGTTCTAATTGTTGTACAAGAAAAGATAAGGCTTCTCTGTAAAAGAAATTGTTATATCATTACAGTAACTGTTTAGAAAACATAGTTTCAAGGAAGCTGGGTAGTGGGTAGGTACAGTTGAGTGTGTAAAAAAAGTTCTTTGTTATTCTCTCTTTTATTTTCTAAAAAAAAAAAGCTGGGTTCTAGACAGTTATGAATGTTGTATTTGCTCTTGGGTCCAAAAGAACTTGTTGATTTTTGAACACAGTGCTAGTGCCATGCTTTTTAGTGTAGAATGTATAACTCACAAGAATTTGTCAAGCCAAGTTTGCTTAAGAACCCAGCATTAATTGTTATCTTTAATATCTAAAAAAAAAAGATTGTATTGTTATTCTCTTTCCTCAGTTTTTTGTGAGATCCAGATGTGGTTAGTTTGATAGTAAAGTTATGAATGTACCATTTTTTTGTATTATTTTATTTTTCATCTTGATCGTTATTCCAAAATAAACATGTTCTCAATAGAAAATGTATCTTTTTTCTTTCTTCTTCACATTTCCACCTGTAAACACACTCTTACATCAACCTGTTTTTTCTTCTCCAAAATTGAATCACCTGTTGAGTAAGCTTCACAATAACTTATTCCTACAAGGTTGAACGCATCCAGGAATAGCGAGCAGCAACGGATGCGTGCTCAGTCGGTCATCTCTTAAGGTACACACCTCGTTCAATGGTGCTTAACTTCAGAGTTTCACGTGGTTTCAGTGATGTATAATATTTTACTCCTACATACTCGTACATAGATAATTAGATACATCTATCATGAACACGTGACAGACGATGGCTAAGGTATGGTTCACAATTTATTGACCTCCACGTTTCGAGGGTAACGTCTAGGTAGATTAGACTATCTACACCAGAAACCATCTTATTGAATAAATAAATTGATGCAAAACTTGGCAATAAAAGAGTTAGGGTAAAAGAACACTCAAATAAGCATCATTCAATAGGATAAGGAAAGTCGTGTGATGTTCACACCAGATTTTTTACATAAAGCTTTACCTAAATCAAAATTTTGAAGGTGTACCTTCAAAATCAAGCCCCCCCAAAAATTTAGGCAAGAACCGCCTATGTTTGTAAAAACAAATTTAAAGGATGTACCTACCTTTGTAAAAACAAATTTAAAGGATGTACCTACCTTTGTAAAAACAAAGTCAGAGGATGTATACTTGGTCACTGCGCTCGCCTTGCACGCGGGAGACCCGGGTTCGATTCCCGGCGGGGTCAAGAAATTTGTATCATGCAAATGATTGATTCCGTGACTGGCTGTTGCGGGGCCCACTCAGCCTCGTGAGGAAAATGAGTAGCTATGACATATAAATGCGCATAGCGAGTTAGCGACCGGTGCCAGCATGGTAGGTAAACATTGGATTTTAGGATTATTGAGATATTGGGAAAATCCTACAATGCTGCAGTGAGCACCAAACTTGTGATATAATAACACAAAGAAACTGCATTTAGGATGTACCTGTGTGAATTGCTTTGGTAACCACCGAGTAGACCTGGGATTAGTGGCTATACGAGTATCTACAAAGAACGTTGTACCTACTATACATTTCTCATGTGTTATGAATAAAAGAGGAAAAAGAAAAATGCATGATTGGCTTGTTCATGTGATGGTAATCTAAATCGAGAGGTGACGTCATCATTTTATAATAAGTGAAGAGTACTAAAGAGTAAAATTCTTTCAGGAGCATGCTTCAAGGCTCCTTTTGGGAGGAGTTTTTGGGTCTAAACAAATTTAATGCTAAATTCACTAAATTGAAACTAATTAGCTTACTAATTATTATTTTTGTTTGGCTAATGTCAAGAAAAAGTTTCAAGCGACATCATAAACAAGAGGTCATCCCTATTGTAGTAGGTACCTTTAACAAAACAACACAGAGCCGTTCAACAAATTTGTAGGGTAAAATTCATCCTCTTAAGCCTAAGCGCATTTTTCGAGAAAATTCGCTCTAAAAACTCAATCGTTTTAATATTTTTTCCTATTTTTTCACCCACATTTTAGGGGTGGAGTTTATACTTCTCGATAGGGAATAGATAAACAAATTACGAGTATGTTTAGCACAACTCACGTAATACGCATTTAAAGTTCAAAGTCCCCGATTCTAAAAATTAATCCCTTAACTCGTCCACTGTTCTTATTATTCGGACATCGGACCTCAAATATTTGTCTCTTTTGTTTTCAATTGTTAATCGCTTTTAGTCTGAAAGTTTCTTACCTTGCATGACATATAAATGCGCATAGCGACCGGTGCCAGCATGGTAGGTAAACATTGGATTTGAGGATTATTGAGATATTGGGAAAATCCTACCATGTTGCAGTGAGCACCAAAGTTGTGATATAATAACACAAACTGCATTTACATTTATTTGCAATTAACACTGCAACCTTTGTAGATCTATTGTGACCAGTGTTTTTTCCCCTGTCCAAGCTGCTGTCTCCGGGCCTTGATGGAATATAGAAGCACCCTCACTGATATATTTCAACCTTCTCAGTTTCTCTAAAATTCACTTGCAGCCTGCAACATATAGGCCCTTCTTCTTGGGAATGATTGAATTGATATCTTCGCATCACCAATAATTTCCATCAACTAGCTGATGTTGTCTGCGATCCATTGGATGTAGTATGGAATGTAGAAGCACCCTCACTGATATATTTCAACCTTCTCAGTTTCTCTAAAATTCACTTGCAGCCTGCAACATAGGGCCTTCTTCTTGGGAATGATTGAATTGATATCTTCGATTCACCAATAATTTCCATCAACTAGCTGATGTTGTCTGCAATCCACTGGATGTAGTTTGTCACCCGTGTGTAGACTCCTGGGAATCCGACTTCAGCACATTTCTTCCCGTAGGAGACAACGCCTATGATGTAGTACTTGGTATCCAAAGGGTACATGAGAGGACCTCCGGAGTCTCCCTGAAATGACGGAGATAAAGAGTAAATATTAGGGATTTGCAACCCAACAATGGAAAGGAGGAGAGGACTTCAAGGGAGAAGAGGTACAAAAATTATTCCGGAAAAGGAAAGATAGAGGTACGAGGGTAAGAACTTTTTCGTTTTTGATACCTTTCTTCTTTTAATAATGACGGTCTTCTTTTAATAAAGAAGGTGGCGGTTTAAGGGTTGTTCTCGGAACGGCTGTCTTTCACCTATCCTGCTCACCTTCTATCCTCTTCGATTTCGAGGCGATAAGACCTCCGTTGTTATTAGGAGACAACGCCTATGATGTAGTACTTGGTATCCAAAGGGTACATGAGAGGACCTCCGGAGTCTCCCTGAAATGGCGGAGAAAAAAAGTAATTTAGAGGGATTTGCAACCCATCTCTCCTTTTTCGTACCTACCTAGGTATCCTTGACCAAGGACAAAAGGAATCAAGCAAGGTCAACCTTGGAAGGTAGTTCGCCTGCCTTGTAAGCGCTAGGTTGCGGGTTCGATTCCCACCAGGGCAAACTTCATCCTAAAAAGATCAGCGTTGTTTCTGGATGGCCCTCTTTATCCTATCCTGTCCTCTCTTGGATTTCGGGACGATGAGACCCTAGCAGTTATTCCCTCTGTCAAAACTCTTGGGGGGGAAAAAAAATCGGTTGGAAAAAAATTCGTTTCTTACCCCACACGAGTCCTTGCCACCCGACAACACCCCAGCACACAGAATGTTCTCATTGATGGTAGCGCCATAGTTGCTGAATATCTGCCGACATTTCGGATTGTCCACAACGCTGATCTGGACATGGCGTAGCTTGGGACTTAATGGTCCACCTGGTGAGGATAACAAAATTGGTTAGGTAGGTGTTTTGGTTTGCACTCAGTCTCGTAAAGGCCCGTTGTTACTTGTGAGTTTCATCCGATTTTTTTCCCAAATGTCCTGTAAGCTGTAAGCAATGTAATTTAAATGAGAGTGTTCCCACTTACGCAAGACACGATTTTTTTTTCTTCAACCAAGTGGGAACGAGCCTTAAGACTGGCTGAAAATTCTAAAATCCCATGCGAAAATAGGCAACTAATGCGATTGCCTAAGGCAGGCTTTGTAAATTTAAACTAGGGGTATGGCCTGTAGAAGTGCTAATAAGCATAATAAGAAGAGCCAGCGGTGATAGAACGTTGAATGTACCAGTTCCCAATCAATCACTGAAGTTAAGCAACGTTGTATTTGGTTCGTATCCCAAAGAGTGACCATCAGTGACCACCTGGGTAATCGCGTGAGGCTAGTTTGTCCCGGTTTGAGGGGAAAAAATGTTTGAACTTACGAAATACTGTGGAGCCCCATCCGGCCACAAATGGGGTTTTCCTTTCAAATAATTCTGACCTCAAATTGGTATCGTATGGGAGACAAATTGGTTGAATGAGATCTGAAATCAGAACGACAAAGTCATGGTTAAGTATTGCCTCCAATCCAAATCCATACTTGGTAGTCATTTTTTTTTTTTACTTTCTATGACAACTACGAGCTTCGCTTAGGCTTCGAAGGTAGACTCCCTTCAAAGCTAACTAGGCTGGCTCACTTTATTTGGTAACTACACAACAGTAAGTCATCTCACCAAAAAAGTTATTTACCTACCTCTTATTTGGTGCACTTACCACTCAAAGGTGCATCCTCTCTTAGTCGAAACAGGGCTATGTCGTTAAGTTTCCTTGCAGATGTGTATTGTTCATGAATGATGGGTCTCTCAATCTCAATGCTTACTCCAGATGACGTGTCTTCCAAATCTATGCTCCCCACATGAACGATGTACCTGGGGAGAGGGTAAAAAAGAGAGTATTATTATTTTTTACCTCGAGTGTAAATTATGGCATGGCAAGTTGTCCGTGTCTGTTTCGCACAATCTGATTGGTGGACAACCCCCAGACTTACAGGGCTATGTCGTTAAGTTTCCTTGCAGATGTGTATTGTTCATGAATGATGGGTCTCTCAATCTCAATGCTTACTCCAGATGACGTATCTTCCAAATCTATGCTCCCCACATGAACGATGTACCTGGGGAGAGGGTAAAAAAGAGAGTATTATTATTTTTTTTAGACATTTATTCATACAAATACCTAGAGGAGTTTTAAAAGTGAAGTCGTACCTCGAGTGTAAATTATGGCATGGCAAGTTGTCCGTGTCTGTTTCGCACAATTTGATTGGTGGACAAACCCCAGAGCGCGGTTAGGAAAAGTTAACTAGCTCTGGTAGCCAATAAGATTTGAGCCAGCCTATAGTTAGCTTTGAAGATAGATCCTGCTTGCCTTGTAAGCAGTAGGTCACGGGTTGGATTCTCACCCGAGACGAACTTTATCCTAAACAGGTAAGGTTCATTCTCACACCGGCAGGCCTCTGATCCTGTCCTTCTTCCTTCTTCGATTTAGGACGATAAGACCTCAGCAGTTACAGTTTCCTCTAGAAAACCCTCTTCAAAATCAAAAGAGAGATTTTTTTGAAGAGGTTTGATAGAGGGAACTGTTTGATATAACTGATGAGGTATTATCGTCCCGAAAGCAAAGAGAGAAGGAAGACAGGATGGGAGAAAGCTAGACGTTCCGAGAACGGACCTTATTTTCAATAGAGAGAAAATCCCTGTTTTTATGAACTCATTCATTGGCCTTCATGTACGATTATGTTCGTGATACCAATACATATAATTATGTATGTAGGTAACGTCATTTCAACATCGAAATACATATGTTGTAGTAGACTATACTTACGGCTCATACTCCCCCGTCGTGTCGGGCGACACGCAATGTGCAGCAGTCAACACATATCGTTTGGTAATGAGAGCACCTCCACACATCCACTCTGGCTTACCGTTAGCCCGTCTCCTCCGAATCTTGAACCCAATGGCCGCCATCCAAGGCCATTGACCTGAGGAAATTATGGACATTGGCTGAAATGGCTGATTTTTTTTCGATATATTTTTATAATAGAAGTAGGTACCTATTTAACAGTACCTACAATATTATGTGTAGACTATAGGTACCTATTACCTAATTATGCTTACTTTACTTATGTATGATCGGAGGAAGAAAATATTCTATTTACCTACCATTTATTAGAATTCAATGGTATTGTACTTATTACTTAGTTATTAGTTATGTGAAAAATTCCATTGTAATCTGTTTGTTTTTTAGGTACCTAATTATGCTTACTTTACTTATGTATGATCGGAGGAAGAAAATATTCTATTTACCTACCATTTATTAGAATTCAATGGTATTATACTTATTAGGTACTTAGTTATTAGTTACGTGAAAAATCCCATTGTAATCTGTTTGTTTTTTAGGTAAAAAAAAGAAGAAACTCCACCAACATAGAAGACGATAATGATATTACAATTCGGTCAGACACGTTTGTACTTTCGTCTACACTCTACAGTATTTTACATTCTCATGTTGATTTACAAATCGGGCTTCTCCTCAATCCCACATTCACGAAAAAAAAAAAAAACGATAATGATATTACAATTCGGTCAGACACGTTTGTACTTTCGTCTACACTCTACAGTATTTTACATTCTCATGTTGATTTACAAATTGGGCTTCTCCTCAATCCCACATTCACGAAAAATTGATCGAAGAACGTCCAAAAATGAGGCAATATGCGGTCACGGGTAAGCTTGGAGTTTAGTGAATATAGAAGAAATAAGTTACCTCTCTCTGATGGCGTACCACCAACAATCCTCTTGGAAGAGTTGAACGCATTGACACCACACTCGTTGTTATCAGGGGATGGTAATTTAGTGAAAGCGCCGTTCCTGTTGTTAGGTCTTCTGGTGGTTGTAGTAGGTTGATCATTCGTCAGGGTGTGCTGAGGACAGCAGACTTTGGGGAGACGACCTGAAAAGACCATTAAAGTTCAAAGTTAATATTATATACCTACGTAGGTATAGTTTTTAATCCTCGGTAAACAATGTTAACTCTCGCATTCCCAATTTCCAATTCCTAAAAGGGGCGGGTGAAAAGTACCCACCTCTTATTCCCAAAAGGTCAATCTTATTTGAAGTAACTCTTTTGCTTATTTATAGGTACTCGAATAGGACTCAATAGTCCCTTCAGCCTCTGACGATGCAGAAGGCTTCTATTCCCAAAAGGTCAATCTTATTTGAAGTAACTCTTTTGCTTATTTATAGGTACTCGAATAGGACTCAATAGTCCCTTCAGCCTCTAACGCTGCAGAAGGCTTCTTACTACCTACTATAATCATGGTGAAATTCCATATCTTAGCTGGGCTTGAACTCACGCCCTCCTGATTACCAGACGAGCTTCTTGACTACCACATCATCGAGGCTGGTACAATACTAAATTATGAGATCATGATGACGTACCCCATATCTTAGCTGGGATTGAACTCACGCCCTCCTGATTACCAGACGAGCTTCTTGACTACCACATCATCGAGGCTGGTACAATACTACATTATGACGTACCTATAAATTGCTAACCCCATTATCACGTCTAGTTCAACACCAGGAAAGACATTCAGTTAATTTTCTCAACGTTCAATTCTTTTTGGTCGAATCTCATTTTCAAATTTTATTAGTGGATGCGTCTATTTTCCTAAGATTTATTTGCAGAAATCAGTGGAGGTGCCTGTTTTCCTTATGTGGAAATAGTGTTTACCTTCCAATCCACAGTGTGAGTTCTTGACGTATTGTACGGCCCGTGGGTTGTTTCTCTCATTGTTGAGAATGTCGTAGAGATAGCGACACTGTCGTATGCTGATACAGGTACCGATCTCATTACGAGGTGTGGAGCAGAGAGAGTCATCGTAGTCTGAAACAAATTGAGGATGTTCCTTTGTAAAAACAAATTCAGAGGATGTATACCTTTGTAAAAACAAATTCAGAGGATTTATACCTGTGTAAAAACAAATTCAGAGGATGTATAGGTACCTTTGTAAAAACAAATTTAAAGGATGTACCTACCTTTGTAAAAACAAATTTGAAGGATGTACCTACCTTTGTAAAAACAAAGTCAGAGGATGTATACCTCCATATTAGGGTAGAATTTATTGACTGAATCGTAGGTACTAATATACCTACACGTGTGCATGTGTGTGTTATTTTTACTTTTTTTTTTTTCTAAAATTCAAGACATATTCTCGGGTGCTGAAAAGATTTCTAGAGAGAAACTCGCGTTATTCACCTTAAAGTTGACCAAAGTTGTCACGTCCCCGACTGCCTTGTTAGGAACTTAGGACTGAGCCAGTTCCGTGAAATCTGCAAGCTTTAAGATTGTCATTTTAGGATGTTTCCTGTGTTTGTAGAAGAGTCAAGTGTGCTCAGAGTTTTGAGGTGCCGGCCTTCCACCTTGGTTGGTAGCGCGTCTCATTTGTAAGCGCTAGTCCTGCCCGGGGCGTATTTGATCTTGAAGGGATAAGGTTCGTTCTCGGAACGGCTGGCTTTCTCCTATCCTGTTTTGTTCTCTTCAATTCCGGGACGATAAGACCTTAGTGGTTACAGTTCCCTCTATCAAATCTCTTTTTTTTTAGGGTTGGTATTTTCTTTCTTTCGTGTTTTTTGTTGTTGATGTATTCTTCTGTTTCCCTTCTACATGACAATCCTGAGAATGTGCCCAGCCGGAGATCCGATCGTGGGCATATTTTAACTCCGGAAAATTTTATCAAAGGACGTGCTGCCATGATATAAAAAGTGGAAATAGTTATACTCAACTAAGAGATATCCATTTGGATCTTTAATGTGTTGGCCTTTCCTGTGCCTGACACATCCCCATGCCGTTGACTATCATGTGACAATTCTTCCGCCTCAAAATCGTTCCTGAGCCGTTGACTGTAACATAATAGTTCTTCCGCCTTCGAAGCGATTTCTCACTTCAAGGATAAGAGGGATCCTTTATTCTGTGAAGTCAGAGGGTGAACACTTATCCCGGTGTTCGGTCGGAGATGCAGTCGCCCATTGGATACAGACACTGACCAAGAAGCCGCCCATTCTGGGTGCAGACGCTCCTTGGGTTTGTTTATTTCTGCTCAGCCGCCCCTCTGGGATACAGACGCTGAGCAGAGGTGTTCCATTTAGTCGCCTCTTACGACAGGGTGGGGGCAACCCGTGGTCCTTACCCGAGCACATACACAAACCATAACATTTTTCTTAAGGTCAGATGTTTGTTTATTTCTGCTCAGCCGCCCCTCTGGGATACAGACGCTGAGCAGAGGTGTTCCATTTAGTCGCCTCTTACGACAGGGTGGGAGCAACCCGTGGTCCTTATATTCTTACTCCGGGAACCACACGGCAATATCTATTAGGTATATTGTTTGGTCCCTAAATATTTTATTAGATTATTAGAATATGACTGTCTTCTTTTTTTTTTATATCTTAGCCTTAAAATTAGTACGAGTACTGCACTTATAAAAATAACTAATTATTTGTTATGTAGGTGATCGTGAAAAAAATAAACTTTGAAAAAATACTTTTGTTAATCAGTATGAAAGGTATTAAATTTCATTAGGTTTTTAGAATAGACTGGAATATTTTATTTACTAGGTTTTAGTTTAAAAATAAATAATAATAAAATAAGAATTTTCGAGTTGTGGACAGAACTTGGAAAACCGCTTGGCACTATAGTATCTACTGATGCGATGTTTACCTAACTCGCTTAGGTATTAGGTACAAGATCATAATCCATGATACCCATCTAATGTGAATATAATTCTCTGAATTCACATGGAAAAAAAACGTCAATTTCTTGTAAAAATAGAATCGTGCTGTGCGCTGACGTAGATAATGGTCAGTATGAGGTTGTGGTTGTTGCAGACAGGTAGCATATCTAGACAGGTAAAAACATTGCCAAAGGTGATGAGGATCTGATAACAAGATGTTCCCAAGGTTCAGCATACTGCTGTCATTCAGAGATTTTAGTGTCAGAGTTACATATTACCAATTTAATGGACTGAGTTGTTAAAGAATAGTGGAGATGACAAAACTCCCTATATCTTACAGCTTTATTAGTGGAGATGTCAAAACTCCCGTTTTATTAGATCTAATTATTGTTTGTTTTTTCTTTTCCCCCTCATTATCATTTGTATGACTTTGAAATTTGTTACATTTCTAACTTATATTACAATAAAAACATTTTATTTATTTATTTACTTATTAGATTAGAATTAATGGAGATGTCAAAAGTTCGAATTATTTTTCGAGTATGAGATTGAAAGAATCTCTTGGTAAAATAAATATTGATTTCTGCGTATGCGCAGAGTCTGATGAAAACCGTTCATTATGAATTTCAACATGAGAGTGAGTTGTGGACCTACGGGAAAGAGGTTTACACTATAACCTACGTCGTGACTGCTGTATGGAGAGAATTAACAAGAGCGATTATATCTGTTTACTTCCTATGACAATTTAATTACACGTAAATCTAGAGGCACCTATATGATAAAGTCATATCTGGTAGGTATTTATAAAGTTGTATTTGGTATTTATCTGTAGTCAAGTTGATCAACACTGGTCACACCCGTTTTGTTAAAGGTATGTGTCATATTATGAACTTGTGTTAATTGTAAGGGCACCCACTTCATTGTCATCACTACTTTATTCTACTTACGCTACTCGATAATAAAGTTGACGATTTTTTTCTCTTTTAATTTCACAATTAAAAGAAAAGCTTCTTCATAGTAATGATGAGGGGTTTACTGGTAACTCACTCATCGCTCACTAGTAAATAAATGGACCGAAAGACATCTGGTGCTACGGCCCAGATGATAAGGTGAAGATAATGAAAAATAATTTTATAAAAGACACTGCGGTAATAAGTGAATTGGTTGTTAGTATCTATGTAGGTACATATTTCTATGGGCGATAGATTGGGTGAAATCCCGATCCTTTGGAAACTTTAAGCCGGACGGGAAATCCGCCCTCTTTCGGGTCAATTCCCAATGCACCTAATGTACTCACAGGTATGTTAGATATTAATGATATTATTATCAAACAAAAAACCAGGCTGTTACAAGCTACATTACCGGTATAAAATAAGTCTGATTGAACGGTTCAGTCTACCTTGTGATTAGGACTATTGAACAATCATTGTAATTTGCTCAACCATAGGTAGTGTGCTAGTGAGTACTGGTGTAAACACTCGTAACTTCCCAAGCGGTTCCCTTAGTAAACACCACGCAACTTCCCAGAAAAAACCAGGCTGTTACAAGCTACATTACCGGTATAAAATAAGTCTGATTGAACGGTTCAGTCTACCTTGTGATTAGGACTATTGAATAATCATTGTAATTTGCTCAACCATAGGTAGTGTGCTAGTGCTAGTGGGCACTGGTGTAAACACTCGTAACTTCCCAAGCGGTTCCCTTAGTAAACACCACGCAACTTCCCAACCACATAGTAAACAGTTTGGTCATAATCTTGACCTTCGGGCATAGAATGTGCTCATCTTGAATCTCGAGTGCAGACCATTTGGTAGGTACCTCTCTTGTTGCCGCAGGCGATAGAGACTTGGATCCGTAAGGAACAAGTGATAACAAGTGGCCAAATTGGTTATACCAGTCCAGCTATAACAGTTTGGTCATAATCTTGACCTTCGGGCATAGAATGTGCTCATCTTGAATCTCGAGTGCAGACCATTTGGTAGGTACCTCTCTTGTATGCCGCAGGCGATAGAGACTTGGATCCGTAAGGAACAAGTGATTACAAGTGGCCAAATTGGTTATACCAGTCCAGCTATCAGGTACATGGGTAGAACTTGATTAGAAAGACTGGAATCAGTGGTTTTGGATACACGAGTTTCTAAAGCAGAGTCCACACTTATGTTGGAAATGTCGTACAACATTATCGTCCGACATTTCGATAGGTGTGGACCCTGCTTTACAGACTGGCGGAACATAAATACATATGTTCCTATACCTGGCAATATCTCTAGAGTGGCTGGTGTCTAAATGGGTGACTCATGACTGCTGACACACTGGTGGGTTTACTTACTGACAGACCTCGCATAGGTACTTAGGTAAAGGCATGTTCAAAAGGCAGGATTATTGCTAGACACGAAAATATCCAGAGTTTATTTATTATCTGTTTAATGGGGAATAATCGTACTCATTGGTCCAACCTTTCAACTTTTGTTGTCATTTCAACATCGAAATACATATGTTGTAGTAGACTATACTTACGGCTCATACTCCCCCGTCGTGTCGGGCGACACGCAATGTGCAGCAGTCAACACATATCGTTTGGTAATGAGAGCACCTCCACACATCCACTCTGGCTTACCGTTAGCCCGTCTCCTCCGAATCTTGAACCCAATGGCCGCCATCCAAGGCCATTGACCTGAGGAAATTATGGACATTGGCTGAAATGGCTGATTTTTTTTCGATATATTTTTATAATAGAAGTAGGTACCTATTTAACAGTACCTACAATATTATGTGTAGACTATAGGTACCTATTACCTAATTATGCTTACTTTACTTATGTATGATCGGAGGAAGAAAATATTCTATTTACCTACCATTTATTAGAATTCAATGGTATTGTACTTATTACTTAGTTATTAGTTATGTGAAAAATTCCATTGTAATCTGTTTGTTTTTTAGGTAAAAAAAGAAGAAACTCCACCAACATAGAAGACGATAATGATATTACAATTCGGTCAGACACGTTTGTACTTTCGTCTACACTCTACAGTATTTTACATTCTCATGTTGATTTACAAATCGGGCTTCTCCTCAATCCCACATTCACGAAAAAAAAAAAAATGATCGAAGAACGTCCAAAAATGAGGCAATATGCGGTCACGGGTAAACTTGGAGTTTAGTGAATATAGAAGAAATAAGTTACCTCTCTCTGATGGCGTACCACCAACAATCCTCTTGGAAGAGTTGAACGCATTGACACCACACTCGTTGTTATCAGGGGATGGTAATTTAGTGAAAGCGCCGTTCCTGTTGTTAGGTCTTCTGGTGGTTGTAGTAGGTTGATCATTCGTCAGGGTGTGCTGAGGACAGCAGACTTTGGGGAGACGACCTGAAAAGACCATTAAAGTTCAAAGTTAATATTATATACCCACGTAAGTATAGTTTTTAATCCTCGGTAAACAATGTTAAAACTCGCATTCCCAATTTCCAATTCCTAAAAGGGGCGGGTGAAAAGTACCCACCTTTTATTCCCAAAAGGTCAATCTTATTTGAAGTAACTCTTTTGCTTATTTATAGGTACTCGAATAGGACTCAATAGTCCCTTCAGCCTCTATCGCTGCAGAAGGCTTCTTTTAATTACTACCTACTATAATCATGGTGAAATTCCATATCTTAGCTGGGATTGAACTCACGCCCTCCTGATTACCAGACGAGCTTCTTGACTACCACATCATCGAGGCTGGTACAATACTAAATTATGAGATCATGATGACGTACCTATATAGTGCTAACCCCATTATCACGTCTAGTTCAACACCAGGAAAGACCTTCAGTTAATTTTCTCAACGTTCAATTCTTTTTGGTCGAATCTCATTTTCCAATTTTATTAGTGGATGTGTCTATTTTCCTTATAAAAGGCACTGCAGTAATAAGTGAATTGAATAATAGTAGCGATAGTTATGTATCTACATATTTTCTGCGGAAGATTGGGTGAAATCCCGATCCTTTGGAAACTTTAAGCCGGACGGAAAATCCGCTCTCTCTGAGGTCAAAAATTAGAAATTCCTACACCTAATGTACTCACAGGTATGTTAGATATTATTATCAGGGCGTAGCTTGGGACTTAATGGTCCACCTGGTGAGGATAACAAAATTGGTTAGGTAGGTGTTTTGGTTTGCACTCAGTCTCGTAAAGGTCCGTTGCTACTTGTGAGTTTCATCCGATTTTTTTTCCAAATGTCCTGTAAGCAATGTAATTTAAATGAAAGTGTTCCCACTTACGCAAGACACGATTTTTTTTTCTTTTCTTCAAACAAGTGGGAACGAGCCTTAAGACTGGCTGGGTTTTGAGGTCCCTAGAGCCTAAATCCAAAGTTTCAGCCATTGGTCCGTGTGTGTATCTGTGTGTCTGTCTGTAAACAAAATATCTCGTGAACGGTAAGAGCTAGCGACTTGAAATTTGGTATGTAGCTGTCAAATGTGACAACCAAGGTTCAGCATACTGCTGTCATTCAGAGATTTTAGTGTCAGAGTTACATATTACCAATTTAATGGACTGAGTTGTTAAAGAATAGTGGAGATGACAAAACTCCCTATATCTTACAGCTTTATTAGTGGAGATGTCAAAACTCCCGTTTTATTAGATCTAATTATTGTTTGTTTTTTCTTTTCCCCCTCATTATCATTTGTATGACTTTGAAATTTGTTACATTTCTAACTTATATTACAATAAAAACATTTTATTTATTTATTTACTTATTAGATTAGAATTAATGGAGATGTCAAAAGTTCGAATTATTTTTCGAGTATGAGATTGAAAGAATCTCTTGGTAAAATAAATATTGATTTCTGCGTATGCGCAGAGTCTGATGAAAACCGTTCATTATGAATTTCAACATGAGAGTGAGTTGTGGACCTACGGGAAAGAGGTTTACACTATAACCTACGTCGTGACTGCTGTATGGAGAGAATTAACAAGAGCGATTATATCTGTTTACTTCCTATGACAATTTAATTACACGTAAATCTAGAGGCACCTATATGATAAAGTCATATCTGGTGGGTATTTATAAAGTTGTATTTGGTATTTATCTGTTTTCAAGTTGATCAACATAATATAGTCAATGACTACAAATTGGGATCCAATGGTTTGCTTGTGTATTTGATCTATCAGTTTATCAAGCCAAGAGTCTCTCTCATATGAGGGAATAGGTTCCAATTGTTGTACAAGGAAAGATAAGGCTTCTCTGTAAAAGAAATTGTTATATCATTACAGAAACTATTTAGAAAATATAGTTTCAAGGAAGCTGGGTAGTGGGTAGGTGCAGTTTCCATCGCACCAAAAAAAAAAAATAATTTAAAAAAAAAAAAAAAAAAAAAAAAAAAAAAAAAAAAGGTAAAACGAAGTACGAGTAGGTATATATCTTGATTTATGAAGTAGGTAATTATAATTGCCTACTCTTAATTGGTCAGACTCGTTATGATTGCTATTGCTAAGTAATTATCAACAGATTAAAGATTAGTCCGTACCTACCTAGTTTATGACTCACATCATGCGAATCAGGAAAAACAGTTTGCTAAAAGTTGTTTTATTCAAAGAATTTGCGATTTATATTTTATACAATTCCTAGTGAGAATTTACCTAAGTACCTACTTACATAGGTACTACACACAGGTATAGGCGCAAAGGCGCATAAGTAATTAAATATATACCTAAGATAAACAGAAATAAATATCTAAAGGTGACTTGAGATAAGCGGAGGGATTCTCCAAAGTCCAAATTGAAAACCAGTTGCTAAAACGAACGGGTGTATTCAACCGGCTTTCGCCGCTGGCTGTGTACCTTAGTCCGTGTCCTGGATCTATGTATCCGGGATATGTATAACTCAATAGTTTTTTTTTCAATCTATGAAATCCAATGAATCCGAATTCCTTGGATTCAAGTATCTGGATTCTATGGATTTGAAAATCCCATATCTGAATACGGAATTTCAAAATACTGCTTAATAGAAAGTAATGTCACGATTGAGAACTGACTCGTTCCCAGGATGAAGGGCCTATGTTCTTTTTGCTAGATCATTCGTCAGGGTGTGCTGAGGACAGCAGACTTTGGGGAGACGACCTGAAAAGACCATTAAAGTTCAAAGTTAATATTATATACCCACGTAAGTATAGTTTTTAATCCTCGGTAAACAATGTTAAAACTCGCATTCCCAATTTCCAATTCCTAAAAGGGGCGGGTGAAAAGTACCCACCTTTTATTCCCAAAAGGTCAATCTTATTTGAAGTAACTCTTTTGCTTATTTATAGGTACTCGAATAGGACTCAATAGTCCCTTCAGCCTCTATCGCTGCAGAAGGCTTCTTTTAAGGCTTCGAAGGTAGACTCCCTTCAAAGCTAACTAGGCTGGCTCACTTTATTTGGTAACTACACAACAGTAAGTCATCTCACCAAGTCCAAACTACTGGTCTTCTAACCATTAAGATTATCTTGAGTGATAATCTTAAGATAAACCATTAAGGTACCTGTGAATCTTTGCGACGAAGATATTGATTAAGATACCTGTGGTAAATGCTGAGGAGCAATTCCATCTCTTGTTTTAGGTTTTCCAGTTTACCTTCTTTATTCATTGTTCTTACATTCCATGTTCCTATTTTGAGGGTTGGTATTTTCTTTCTTTCGTGTTTTTTGTTGTTGATGTATTCTTCTGTTTCCCTTCTACATGACAATCCTGAGAATGTGCCCACCCGGAGATCCGATCGTGGGCATATTTTACTGCTGAAGTCCTCCAGAATCCAAGGAATGTGAATATTTAGAACATTATCATATTGAGTAGGTATAAACAGAATTTTTGTCATTTTCTTGAAACAGATTTACTACCTATATCTTCGTTCTAAAAATTGACTTTTTTCTAGCTTAAGTAGGCTTACGATTATTACTGGAAACCCCAATTTCACAGGTGTGACCCAAATGTAGAGTATGACATAAAGACCCAATTCGATTTTAGCTAAACAAAAACGATCGGATTAGGTGCCTACTGCTTAGCTAAATTTGTATTCATTTGTCAGCCAAAAGGTCTCTTATATTTTAGATTAGATTTTTAGCATTATCTACCAAACTATATTAGCAGTACAGAACCTTAAAATAGGTTGAGAAAAATAAAGAAAGGTCACAAAAACTCGACTTTTTCTCATCATATTAGAAAATTCTCACGAAATGACATGTGAAGAAAGAGAAACAATAATATTTACTATGCCATAAATACCATTACCTGCCCTATTGTCTGACAGTATTGATGAATACCTACAGATACTTGCCTAAACTACCTATCGAATACCTATAATAGGTACCGCGATAGGGTTCACACCTAAAATCCCTACTGAATCCTGAATCCCATCACAAGGTTAGTAAGGTACCAAATAATATTGTCCTGATAGTTCGAAAAACATCCGAACAAAAGAAAAAATGTACAAAATCCACCATTTAACAAAAGAAAAGTAAGACCTCAATAGTTCAATAGCGTTTAACGTGATAATTTTCATTGTTAAAATCACGTACGAAGTATTCAGCAGGTACGTTTTGGAACAAATCTACGTATTTTTCCCATAGACGCACAATAGGTGTTCGGCGTATTACGGTCGATTACTACCTAAGGTTGACTTCATGTTGGTCTAAGTTTGGACCATCGCTCGCGCAAAAGTCGACATTTATAACATTGAGTTACAGGTTTGGGGGTAAATTGACTCATCTCGAGTGTTACAGTTCGTATGATAAAAGGAACTTTGTACTTCTGTTTTTTGTGCTTTGCAGACCCACGTCTTTCAGACCTTGTGAGCGTCAGTGGCCGGCATTCAACATGACTGCTAAGGTTTTAGTGGACGCATATGAACGAAAAGCGCCCGAAAATGGACCAAGTTCTGAACTTAAGACTGTAGACTACGCCCTCAGATTAACATTCCTGCAAAAGTCGACTTTTCATTCACAATATGAGAACAACTCGTGGCCCGTCTACCTTATCTCACCTCTCATAGTGTGATAGAAATTATACCTACATACCTATGTACTTCTATCTGAAGCTGTGTCCAAACATAGTCGACCGGCCGCGGCCGTCAATTGACGAGATGAATCTATGTTGTCGAGGCAGTGTGGACGGTTCATCAGTCGACATCGATCGATGGTCGGTAGACTATGTCTGGAGTTGTGGATACAGCCTAAGAGATCGTCCGGGTGGGACTGCCAATATAGAAATGATAATAAAGTGCAATATCCACTCACCTGATTTCTATAAGATTTCAAACCAGGCGAAACTTGTGGCAATGCGTAGCAGTAGACAGGGGGCAGCATTTTCCGGGTAAACCAAGCACATGGTCTACGCCACCTTTCCTCAATAAATAATGGCTAAAAGAGGATATCGTGTCCACCAGAATACGATCCGAAACGAAAACACACCGGAAACAGAAATCTAGTTACGAACAGAGAAACGAAAAAATAAGTCACTCAGAAATTACTCTTGTTGTTTACATTTTAGTGACAAAAGTTAACAGATTACCCATTTGAATAGGTGGATAAATATACAGAAAAAAAGAACACGGAAGGAAAACACTCCAAAAATTACACACATAAAATAACGTTAAATTTTCTAATAAATTAGGTAATAGAAAGTAAAAAGTTAGGGGAAAGCAGACGTTCAATTTTTAACAGCAAAACGTATCACAATAATTTCTGATATCCAAATAAACATTTAAACGGACAACAACAAATAGATTTCATTCAAACAATTATTAGTTCAATAAATAAATTTATAAATAATAAATTAATTAATTAATTAATTAATTAATTAATAATTTAGTTGACGTAAATGCGACACACGTGATGTGACGTATCAAATGATACTGATCAAGTATCAACTAATTCAACTGATTGGAGATTGGATGGAGACAATACAAGTTTGAGATAGTGGAGAGATACTACGGGCAAGATTATTAGGTAGGTGTACCTGAGCCATTCTTTACAATCAATGCTGTTAACCCTCGAATGGACAGGTTCTTCTTCTTAAGGTGCCTTTCCAATCCGAACGTTGGCGATCATCCTGGCTATGATGATTTTGTAAGGTAAATGAAATTTCTTTGTGCTATTATGTCACAACTTTGGTGCTCACTGCAGCATTGTAGGATTTTTCCCAATATCTCAATAATCCTAACATCCAATGTTTACCTACCATGCTGGCACCGGTGGCTATGCGCATTTACATGTCATAGAAGAGATACTACGGGCAAGATTATTAGGTAGGTGTACCTGAGCCATTCTTTACAATCAATGCTGTTAACCCTCGAATGGACAGGTTCTTAAGGTGCCTTTCCAATCCGAACGTTGGCAATCATCCTGGCTATATGATGATTTTGTTAGTGGCAATCCGGAACAACTGTGTGGAAGCTTTTCCTAACCAGGCTCCGAGGTTGGCGAGTTATGAGATTCTTCTGCGCCCCGGAAGTCGTTTCCCTTAGATTTTTTCCTGTAGGATACACTGGAGAATGGACAGGTGCTCCAATGAAAAATAAATCAAATGAGCTTTTGAAAAAAACTTGGTTCTAAATTATGAAGTCCTCTATTGAAATAGGTAATTGAGTAGATATACCTACTTGTATGGGCCTTATTGAACAATATCTACTCTCTTAAGTTGGGGAAAAAAGAAAGTAAAAATGTACCTAAAAGGAAAAGGACCAAAAGAGAAATTGAACAGAACGAAGGAAAAAGGCACATCCACTATAAAATTAGTGGAGATGTCAATACTACGACGAATAAGATACTGGTATAATACCTATGCATGAAACACGAAACACTTTGAAATTTGATCAACTCAGCCGCAGGCACTACTTTTTGACCAAACACTGAAATTAAGTAATATCTATCCTGTCGTTTAACTGGACAGGTATGTATGTGCAGAATACTCGTATACATAATACCTATACGAAAACCTATTACCTATGTTCTGCCGAAACAGGGCTTTAGAAAACCACATGCGGATGCTTTTGTATGCGGAACCACCTAACTTCTGTAACTTCACATAGGTTGTAAAAGTCTTGCGCATGCTCTTATTAGAATATTATGTGCTCTTAAAATAATAATAATTATTATTTGTTATTATAATAATAATAACAATTATGTGTAACATTAGGATGTAGAAGATCTTTGCATATTAGCTAGATGGGGGTACTGGTTTCAATATTTTGTGTTCGCGTTTACGCCTTGAAAATTCATTTATTTGTAGTTCATTATGCGATAGTTTGAATGAAGGCCTCTTCAATTTTCTTATTGAGGTAATAATGCACAAATGGAGGAGGTTTACGGAAGTTAAGCTACGTTGTGTGTGGTTGATATCCGGATGGGTAACAATCTCGCTTTTCCCGGACCCACTCAGGCTTATCGATCAACGGTGCAGACTATGTGTGGACATAGCACATAGCTTGAAAACCGGGATATGAAAATCCCTCGAAGGAGTTTGATACTGTACCTCTAAACCTCTATCTTCTGAGGTTGTGGTTTTAGGCCAAGGGCGCTCAACCTTTTTTGAAGGCGGGCCAAATTTTGGATACCAGATCAGGCCGCGGGCCACATGATACGTTTGACTGTGTGGTTGCTTATACAAAGCTCTTAACAATAATATGTTGTTAAGAATGCCGCATACACTTATCAAGTGTGGGCGACTGTCAGATCTCACCAGAACAAGTTACAAAACTATACCGGAGGACTTGATGCAAAGCTAAATGAACAAACGAACACCATTGGGCTCAGTCGATAATATTGTTTGAAAAATGTTTGACCGAAAAACATGTTCAAACTTTCAAAGCTTGGTTCGCTTTGGTTGTTGTTGTTGTTCTACTACTGAAAAAACTTCGGAGATTATAGGATACTCCAAATATCTAGTTTTAGGTTTGAGCTGTATCCACTCATACAGTCGACGAATCGAATGTCGATCGACGAGGTGAATCTATGTTGTCGAGGCAGTGTACGGTTTCAGTCGACATCTATTAGGTAAATAGATTTTAAATTTTAATATCGATGGAATCGATCAACGGTGCAGACTATGTGTGGACATACATAGCACATAGCTTGAAAACCGGGATATGAAAATTCCTCGAAGGAGTTTGATACTGTAGGTACCTCTAAACCTCTATCTTCTGAGGTTGTGGTTTTAGGCATATTAAGACGGCATTCAGAATTCACGTTAATACGATATTCCGATTTATTAAGCCCCCACCCCAGATATTTAGTCATTGAATTTGACAAATTTTAAGGCTTCGCTGAGTCTTAAATTGAAGATCGTTTTTCTTTGTGGTATTTAGCAGCAGCCGAATTGGATTCAAGTAGGTAATTCCTACCTGTCATCATATCCACGTGATTTGTGGTCACAATATCGGGTTTCACGAAGTTCTTTAAGGGAGGGTGGTAGGTAATTAAGATGTCTAATATGTTATCCAATATAGTGATGAACCCTCTAACATTAACCACACATCTGGGCTGCGTTCCTGTAAGGAACTTTACAACTTTGCACTTCGATTTCCTCTAATTGGATTAAATTGTGGTTTATGTGATGGATCTATGCTTCTATGAAGGGTAGATCTAGATAGATGGATAATTGGATATACCTACCTATATCCCCTGGGCACCTATACCTATATCCCCTAAGGTTGCTAATTCGACTTTGAATGTAGGTATTTCAACGGGATATAGGGGCGAGTACGAGACAATTTCTAAGATAATGAGGTACTATTCTTAAGAGAAACTCGTTAATAAGGTACCTACACTCCTACAGGTACTTATTTGTCGAATTGTCGATGTTTTGCTAGAGCTACTTTTTATTTGATATTTTTTGATAAATACCTACAAATTTATTTCTGTCTTTATTTTTGACATGTTATAAATTGGAATTGGACAAACAGGATATTGACAATGAATAAATTGTTAAGAACTTAAGAAGATAAGAAGTCTATTAAAAGACCCTCAAAAAATCAATTGAGTAGCTTGATGAGTAAATAACTCATAAGCCTCGTGAGGACCGAGTGAAGTCGAAAAGGTAAAACTCTATTTACAGCTACAAGAAGAAAACAGTGAGAAGTTATGTTTAAAATTCTAATTCGACACAGTCGCAACATCATGCACTAGGGGAGTGCTTCTCAAAGTTATTGCAACAGTGGCACACTTTTCTAGACTACAATCTTTCGATGGCGCCCCTCTCCCCTACCCCTACGTCCCCTATCACATGAAATACATGAATGTTGTTTGTCTACCATTCACGCTCAGACTATCAATCAGAACTTGTGTGTAGAGAAAAGCTGTAGACCGTCTGACGTCTCAGAGAACCAGGGCTTAAGATTTTCCTGGCATAACGGCTTACCCAAAACGAGGACCATAGACCAGTGACCCTAGCCGAGACCCCGGATCATCGACCCCCTCCGTGACCAGTGACCCTTGCACCAGTGTGTCCACTACTGTCCACAATGGAGACAGTATCACATGGGTTTAACTATTCACATGCTTACTTGGTAACGATTCACGAATAAAAGGGAAATTTGTTGACACAGGGGAGTATCGAACCCTCAACTTCTCAACCGTAAATCGAACAGTTCTAGAAGTAGCACCATTCGATTCGGCGTGAAAAATCACATAGATTAATATTCACATCCAAATGACACCAAATGTTTTCGATGTCTCTTACCGTTTACGAAATAAGGGTTAAGCAACAATGACTTTGGTTAATATCTGGATGGGTGACTATTCGATTTTAACCAAATTGTCCCGTTGTAGACCCGCATTTATTGAAAAAAAAAAAAAAAAAAAAAATCTAGCGGCACACCTAAAGCGGCCTCGAGGCACACAGTTTGAGAAGCACTGGTAGAACCTCTGAAACAGTACTGGTAGAGCGCTCTGTTGGAAATGATTGGAACTGGGTGCGATTTTGTTTATTGTTTACATTTTTCCTCCAAGGAAGGTTTGATAAAAAGTTCAAAGCTTTGAGTTTTCCGAGGAAAAGATAATCGATCGATGCGTTTTGAGCTTTTGAGTCCATTTTCTGCCATTCTTCCGCTTGTGTTTTCATCTTGTCATTAGTGAAATTCATGATGGTGTTTCTATTTTACTAGACCGGTCAGGAGTTTTGTGTTTATTGTTTTTAATCAGATAAAAGTAAAACCTAATCAAACACAAATTCAACAGTTTTCCTCAAGTGTTACTCGGTACAATATGAGTGTATTTCAGACAGGACCGGATGTGCTTAACATTGATGGAAGTGTTCTGGAGGGTGGAGGCCAAATCCTTCGTATGGCCATGGTATTTAGTGGTCTCTTACATCGACCTATCCATGTATTCAACATCAGAGCTGGTAGAGTAAAGCCAGGCTTGGCTGCTCAACATCTGAATGGTCTTATTGTAGCCAAGGATATCTGCCAAGGTAGATTGGAAAATGCCCACATTGGCTCCACTGAAATCATTTTCTATCCTGGTAATATAACAAGTGGCAACTTTTATGCTGATAGCAAAACTGCAGGTAGTGTGACCCTTATCATGCAAGTTGCATTACCGTTACTCTTGTTCAGTTCTGGACAGTCTCAACTCATTGTCAAGGGTGGTACCAATGCTGACATGGCACCTCCTATTGATTATTACATTCATCTATGGAGACCAGTATTCTGTCATTTCTTCAACTTCAACATTGATATTCATGATGTACGGCGAGGATTCTTCCCCAAGGGTGGCGGTGAAGTGAATGTGGATGTGACGCCTGTCCAGTACATACGTCCCATTGAACTCACCCAACGTGGAGAACTGACAGCTGTTTGGGGACATGCATTTGTAGCAGGAGGTGTTAAAATGAACACAGCACAAACCATGGCAGATACTGCTTACGACTATCTAGTCAAGAGCTACCCTGATTTCAAAACAAAGTTAAAAATCACAACCTATCAGCTGTCAAGTGACAAGGCTATTGGGAATGGAAGTGGTGTTTATATCTTTGCCGCTACATCTACAGGTGCGAGGTACAGTGGTGGATGTAATGGATCTCCAAGAACATCTCCTGGGGAATGTGGCCTTAATGCCGCCAAGGAGCTCTGGTCATCCTTGTGCGAGAATATTTGCTTTGACGAGCATACACAGGATCAACTCATTGTTATGATGGCATTGGCTAAGGGAACTTCACGTGTGAGAGTTGGACAAATCAGTCTTCATACAAGGACAGCTATTCATATTGCTGAACTCATGACAAGTGCTAAGTTCAATATTATTGAGCATGAAGATAAATCTTGCATCATTGAATGCCAAGGCATGGGCTTTGTCAATAAAAATTGGGGCAGGAAAACTTTTCATTAAATAGATGTCTCTTATTTCTTCTTAGGCACATAATTATCATTTTATTTGTTTTGTTTAAGTAATCATAAGAGCTCCTTTTTATTTTCCCATCCTTTCAGTACAGTTGAAACAATTACCTGAGCTAAATGAATAGAAGTCATCTGGTCACATCTTGATATACCTACATGTGGGTACTTGGTAAAATGTATTGCACCCACTGAAATAGTGAGCCTTTAACTGCTGGTGCACACCTTCTTAATGAAATCCCTGAGAAGTGGATTCTGAGTACATGTGGGTACTTGGTAAAATGTATTGCACCCACTGAAATAGTGAGCCTTTAACTGCTGGTGCACACCTTCTTAATGAAATCCCTGATTTGTTTGGATAAGTCCTCTTCTGCTGTTTCCACTGTACTTTTAGCTATATTGTAAATAAATAGTAAATTTATTCCCTATAAAATATTATACTCCTCAAAAAACCCTCTTCTGCTGTTTCCACTGTACTTTTAGCTATATTGTAAATAAATAGTAAATTTATTCCCTATAAAATATTATACTCCTCAAAAAAATATTTTAGATGCCAAATAGGTACCTAGCATGTAAGACAAAATGTTGGATGTGTAGAAGTTGACATCATTGTTCTAGTCTAAGTATTTAATGTTCATTAAATTTTCACTCAAGAAAAGCTAATATGTAAATCTAGTCATTTTGTTGCCTTTATACCCACTGGACTTATAATTTTGATTGGTTGAATTACTAATTGACATTTTTAAATAATAGAATTACTTTGGAATTAATTGGTGGGTAATTGGTACTGTTTATTTTAGTGACAGATAGGCACCTATATTTATTTTTCCAGAAATGCTGGTAGAGAATTAAGAAAATGAAAAGATGATGTGTGAGGTATATAATAGAGATAGGTCATACTTGGATTTTTACTTTCTTTTTATTATTGAATAAACTTATAATAAATATGAAATTATACATGTAAATAGGTATATTTAATGTAGATTAAAATGAGTACTTGGAAAAATCAAGTACCATATTACAGTTGACAGAATGTGTTGGTAAGTTGGTATATCCTTGGAGTGTCTTTAGCTGTCATTTCTTCTCCTTTCTTTAACATTATTAACTTAAATTGTACCTATTTAGTACTAAGCCAAATTTTATGTATTTCTTTCTTTGTGTTTTAAATTTGAGCATTTAAAATAGGTAAATACAGACATGCCCCATTTCTAATCCATTTTCGAAAATTGGAAAACTTTTGTTTTTCTTTACTTTAATCCTTTCACTCTAACATTTCATCAAACCTTCTGATGAGTAAGTTCTACAATGAACTGAACTACAAGTTCACAATGTTAGAGACAAGAATTGATAAGTTGGCAGTGGCCCTTACATTACTAATACATATGATGGGTATTACTAATACATATGATTCAGAAGCCACAACAATGAAAAAAAAAAAGTCCCTTTACCCCAGCAGTCTAAACAAGGTCTCGTATATTTGATGGGTTAAAGAATAATACATACAACTAACAATTCGGTAAAAAGACCTTGCTTAACTAGAAAAAAAAAGGTAAATGTAAATTTATCCCATCAGGATAAAATCCGCCCCGGGCGGGAATCGAACCCGCGGCCTAGCGCTTACAAGGCAGACGCACTGCACTACCAACTAATCAATTTTCTTATTGAGGTAATAATGCACAAATGGAGGAGGTTTACGGAAGTTAAGCTACGTTGTGTGTGGTTGATATTCGGATGGATAACAATCTCGCTTTTCCCGGACTCACTCAGGCTCGGGTGTACTTTTGAACCTTTAGACTTTTTTTTCTGTTTTAACAGAACACTTGAAAGACGCATGATAAAATTTTGATAAAATTCTGCAAATATTTTGAAATAAGCAATCGGGCCTTTAGGGGCCTCGTACCCATGTTTTAGGAGCCATTGCTAAAAAAAAAAAATCGTCACATATCGTCAGACGTTCAGACGAAGACACAAAGAATCGCAGTATAGTTAACACTACACTCTCATTCTCATTCACCATGGCTGTCTCCATTCAATATTCCATGAACACTATTAGTGGAGAACAGAAAATACACCAACTCTCTTTGAGAGCAGAAAGAAATAAAAAACCTTCTAAAAAAAAAAAATGCATGAATTATGCGATCCGAGAGCGAACCTACAAAATCTACGTAGGTCTTGGTATGACACAGGCCAGAGCCATACTCCCATACAAGAAGAGCTGGAAGGAGTGTTGTTAAGAATGCCGCATACACTTATCAAGTGTGGGCGACTGTCAGATCTCACCAGAACAAGTTACAAAACTATACCGGAGGACTTAATGCAAAGCTAAATGAACAAACGAACACCATTGGGCTCAGGCGATAATATTGTTTGAAAAATGTTTGACCGAAAAACATGTTCAAACTTTCAAAGCTAGAAGAAGAAGAAGAAGAAGAAGAAGAAGAAGAAGAAGAAGAAAAACAACAACAACAACAACAACAACAACAACAACAACAACAAGAAGGAAGGAGAAAAAGAAGAAGAAGGAAGGAGGAGAAGAAGAAGAAAATGAATAAGGGTCTGCACATGCAAAATAAAGCATTTGCAGACCCCTGTTTATAGAAAAAATCTTATTTTAAAGTTTAAACCAATACATCACTCTTTTAAGTTTGACACTTTTTAACTTTGGACTCAATGGACACACCCTCTTAATTAATATGATGTGATCTACTTGGGAACTATAAGTCCGAGGTTACATCCGGATAAATCCAATCCACAGTAGCGGCTGCTGGAAACAAAACCTCAAGAATGTGTTTTTCTAATGCCTCGGATAATTTGACAGGTCTATTACCCAGCTTGCCGGTGACAATCTTATAACCCTGCCCCCACACATCCTGATTAACCTCCTCGCATATCTTTACCCAACATTGTCGTTTGCTATTGTTTATTTCATGTTTCAGATTTTTTCTGGCTACCTTGTATGCTTCGGTGAGGCTTTCCAGTGATATTCGGCTTTTTCGCGCTCTTGTCAACTTTCTTCTCGCTTTGATACAGGTTTTTCTCAACTTTTCTATGCTATTATTCCACCAGTACACAGGTCTTCTTTTTCCATTTCCGGCGTAAACTTTCTTAAGTGTTTTATCACATGCTTTTATTATCGCACCAACCAATGAATGCGCTTTTCATAACAATTTTTTATTGTGTGAGAAGTTATTTCATTCAGCGTTGAATAATATAACAAGTTTTTCTTAGAAGTCAACATTGACTTGGGAAAAACACCTTTGTATATCTATTATTATGTTTAATAAATAAATAATTGAATTGAAAGACTTATCTCTTTCATGTTTCGATTTTAACCAAATTGTTACAGTCGCGTCCTTGGACCATACCGGTATATCATACCAAATTTCATCGCTTTACGACTAATCGTTCTTGAGATATTTTGTATACCACCTTTTTCTCACGAAACAATTGTTAAGTAACAATGACTTTGGTTAATATCTGGATGGGTGACTATCCGATTTTTACTAAATTGTTACAGTCGCGTCCTTGGACCATACCGGTATATCATACCAAATTTCATCGCTTTACGACTAATCGTTCTTGAGATATTTTGTATACCACCTTTTTCTCACGAAACAATTGTTAAGTAACAATGACTTTGGTTAATATCTGGATGGGTGACTATCCAATTTTTACTAAATTGTTACAGTCGCGTCCTTGGACCATACCGGTATATCATACCAAATTTCATCGCTTTACGACTAATCGTTCTTGAGATATTTTGTATACCACCTTTTTCGCACGAAACAATTGTTAAGTAACAATGACTTTGGTTAATATCTGGATGGGTGACTATCCGATTTTAACCAAATTGTTACAGTCGCGTCCTTGGACCATACCGGTATATCATACCAAATTTCATCGCTTTACGACTAACCGTTCTTGAGATATTTTGTATACCACCTTTTCCCATTTAAACCTGTAGTACACACATACGTACATCCGTACATACGTACATCCGTACATACATACGTACAGACCATGGGCTAAAAACCACTTTTTTGGAATCAGGGGGTCCCAAAACGGATATTTCCACCCATTTCCTGATTTTGAAAATTTGGACCGATTGCAATACTTTCTCATTACCTTGTATAGGTTCCCTATACGTAAGGGTAATAGAAAGTAAAAACTTCGGGGATTATAGGATACTCCAAATATCTAGTTTTAGGTTTAAGCTGTATCCACTCATATAGTAGACGATCGAATGTCGATCGACGAGGTGAATCTATGTTGTCGAGGCAGTGTACGGTTTCAGTCGACATCTATTAAATAGATTTTAAATTTTAATATCGATGGAATCGATCAACGGTGCAGACTATGTGTGGACATAGCACATAGCTTGAAAACCGGGATATGAAAATCCCTCGAAGGAGTTTGATACTGTAGGTACCTCTAAACCTCTATCTTCTGAGGTTGTGGTTTTAGGCATATTAAGACGGCATTCAGAATTCACGTTAATACGATATTCCGATTTATTAAGCCCCCACCCCAGATATTTAGTCATTGAATTTGACACATTTTAAGGCTTCGCTGAGTCTTAAATTGAAGATCGTTTTTCTTTGTGGTATTTAGCAGCAGCCGAATTGGATTCAAGTAGGTAATTCCTACCTGTCATCATATCCACGTGATTTGTGGTCACAATATCGGGTTTCACGAAGTTCTTTAAGGGAGGGTGGTAGGTAATTAAGTTGTCTAATATGGTATCTAGTGATTAGCCCTTTAACATTAACCACACATCTGGGCTGCGTTACTGTAAGGAACTTTACAACTTTGCACTTCGATTTCCTCTAATTGGATTAAATTGTGGTTTATGTGATGGATCTATGCTTCTATGAAGGGTAGATCTAGATAGATGGATAATTGGATATACCTACCTATATCCCCTGGGCACCTATACCTATATCCCCTAAGGTTGCTAATTCGACTTTGAATGTAGGTATTTCAACGGGATATAGGGGCGAGTACGAGACAATTTCCAAGATAATGAGGAGGTACTAAGTACTATTCTTAAGAGAAACTCGTTAATAAGGTACCTACACTCCTACAGGTACTTATTTGTCGAATTGTCGATGTTTTGCTAGAGCTACTTTTTATTTGATATTTTTTGATAAATACCTACAAATTTATTTCTGTCTTTATTTTTGACATGTTATAAATTGGAATTGGACAAACAGGATATTGACAATGAATAAATTGTTAAGAACTTAAGAAGATAAGAAGTCTATTAAAAGACCCTCAAAAAATCAATTGAGTAGCTTGATGAGTAAATAACTCATAAGCCTCGTGAGGACCGAGCGAAGGGGAACAGATAAAGTTCTATTTACAGCTACAAGAAGAAGCACCTATACCTATATCCCCTAAGGTTGCTAATTCGACTTTGAATGTAGGTATTTCAACGGGATATAGGGGCGAGTACGAGACAATTTCTAAGATAATGAGGTACTATTCTTAAGAGAAACTCGTTAATAAGGTACCTACACTTATTTATCGATGTTTTGCTAGAGCTACTTTCCATTTGAAGTATTTGACATTGACAATGACATTAATAATAAAATTGGTAAGAAGTCTATTAAAAGACCCTCAAAAAATCAATTGAGTAGCTTGATGAGTAAATAACTCATAAGCCTCGTGAGGACCGAGTGAAGTCGAAAAGGTAAAACTCTATTTACAGCTACAAGAAGAAAACAGTGAGAAGTTATGTTTAAAATTCTAATTCGACACAGTCGCAACATCATGCACTAGGGGAGTGCTTCTCAAAGTTATTGCAACAGTGGCACACTTTTCTAGACTACAATCTTTCGATGGCGCCCCTCTCCCCTATCCCTACGTCCCCTATCACATGAAATACATCAAATACATGAATGTTGTACCTATGTCTACCATTCACGCTCAGACTATCAATCAGAACTTGTGTGGAGAGAAAAGCTTTAGACCGTCTGACGTCTCAGAGAACCAGGGCTTAAGATTTTCCTGGCATAACGGCTTATCCAAAACCAGGACCATAGACCAGTGACCCTAGCCGAGACCCCAGATCATCGACCCCTCCGTGACCAGTGACCCTTGCACCAGTGTGTCCACAATGGAGACAGGGGCTAAAGATAAAAAAAATGTCATCGCCTAGTTCCTCAACTATTCAAAAATACAACATTTAAAAAAAGAGAGAGAAAATTTTAAATACATACACGCGTGTGAATAAAAACCAAGCCAATATAAAATGTGAAGAGGAAACAGATACTTCCCAGGCGTTAGCAACGTTAAATGCATCTTGGCAAGTTCAACATTCTCCCTCATCTAAATCATAATTGCACTATAAACAAATAGGTAATAAGTAAACATAAAATATTAGGAGCTTCCTTTAACATTAAAAAAGTATGTGACATAATTATAATTAACTCGTGGGTTTCGAACATACAGCAATAAAAGGGTCATGTTCACTGAATATCTGCTTTAAAATCTGTCTACCCAATTTTTTTTTTTGTCCTACGAAAAAAGTAGTACCTACCTGCATCGTTAAATTTATTATGACTTTCTATTGACACATGTTGGGGGAAAAATTACCAAAAATTCCATAGTTATGTATTTATGCAAACAAACTACATATTATGGTGTTGGTATTTAATTAGAGATTATCAAGTTATATTCTTGTACTATCTTTGAAAATTATTTTTTAAAAAAAAAAGTATCGACAGATATAGCTCCTTTTCCTCCATGCTGAGATGTTTGGTCGATTGAGGCTGATTTGAACTTGTTGAGAGATTAAACGTTTTTCTTCAAGAAAATGCAATTCTTGTACCTTGCTGCTTCCTTACAGAATGAAATGATTTCTTACTGTCCTGGGGGGGGAGAAGAAAAAGTTGCGATTATTACTGAGCAATTTGCTTTTCAGTAAGAAAAAGATTATTTCATTATTTTTTTCTTTTAAATATAGTTGGTACCGATTTTCACTTGGTATTTAAATGTTTTCCTCGCTGGAAGAACAGGTCACACTCGGTTTCCAAAGTATGATCCATCACCAAGATGACATCAATGTATTATCCCATGACTACTTATGTAAGTAGTGGTTCAGTGACTTATAGAAGACTCGAACTTTATAACAATTAGACAAACTGTTCGAGAGCTATAGTGGAAAGAACAGACAAACTAATGGAAAAATAGTATAGCTAAAAGTTAGATGTTACTTTGTTCAATTTTAGTATTCTCCTGCTTAAGGTAAAAAGTAGAAGATAATTACCAGGTGTTCATGAAGCTTCCTCTTCTAATTTAATCTTGGAGAAATCAAAGTCCTCTCCAGTGCCTCTCTTGAATAAATTGACCACATCCGTGCATACAGTCTCGAAATGAGTGGTGGCATCATACGAGGTGGAAATAAATATCTGGCTTTCTGTTCCCAAGTCCGTGGGTTCGTAATAGTCGGACACAGTGACAAACTTCTTCTTGTAAGATCCCAACAGATCCAGACCAGGCTTGATCTCTAGCTCAGGATTGTCTGTCTCCACAGTGGTAGATACCATTGCTATGAACCAGCCCTTGGCACTCACTTGATGCGTGTAGCTCACCAGAGACACATAGATGTCAGATTTACGATTCACTTGCTTCTGAGGAATGATGATTTGGCAAGACAGGGCATCCTTTGTGTTGGGAATAGGATGATCCATGAGACAGATACATCGGATCACTTGGTTCAATTTCTTCACTCGATCCTGCACATAGGATGGATCACAATATACTTGCTTACAGCGTGCGATCTCAGTACCAGATCGTACTCCCACTACCTTTCCATTCTCAATGACAATCTCATCAACAGGTTTATCCAACATGTAAGTTCCACCATAGATAGCACTCAGACGGGCAAAGCTCTGAGGTAACTCCCCTAGTCCATACATAGGATACAGATAGGGGGACTTGCCATAGCGTGCCAGTGAGTCACTGTACAGCTTGATCCTCCTAATGGTATGTATAGCAAGGTCATTGATATACTCATCATCCCTATACAGCGCCAAGGCATGACCTGTAAAGTCCTTGGTATTGGGATCCAGACCAAACTTATCATACAACTGAGCAGTCGTAGCAGACTGAGGGTTGATATCCTTCCAGGTCTTAGGATCAGCTTCACTAAACTCTTGAATATACACCAAGAAGTTTCGGAATCGTCTCTTCTCAAAGAGTCCCATTAAGTCAGAGGCAAGGGCCTCTTTCTGATCAACAGGGACCTTGGATATCTTTCCACCCTTGAACACGTAGCTGCCTTCAACAGATTTGAACTCAAGGTACCTTGTTACTCCCGTATGAATCAACAGCTTCACCAGGGAACCATTTGCCATGAGAAACTTGGGAATCAAATCCACATTCCAGTCTCTACCACGACCAAACGTTACCTCATCAGGCAGGGTTGAACCAAACTTGGAGAAGAGTTCTTCTAAAGGTGTAATAGAGGCAGATTCTCCTCCATAGTACTTGTTCCTATCAATATGCAGCACCTTCTTGCCAGACACTGATAGCATACCACTGAGGATACATTCCTTGAGTCCAGTACCCAATACAATAGCATCATATTCTTCATCCATGATGTCTCAGATAACTGAAACCAACAGAGAACACATGTGTGCATGAGAGATATGAAACAGGTGTGTGACAGACAAGTATTATTTATTGAGACATGGGATCACAGATGTTGCTTTTTAATTAAAAAGGTGACTTTGTTAGGTGCTGATTTATCAATTACATACCTACTGATTGTTTTTGGCACTTGACTAATTGATTCACAATTAAAGTCCTTGTAAAAAACCCCAAGAGCCATGCCAAGTCTCATGTTAGCACTATGTTTGTCCACTTTTTCAAGTTTTTACACTAATATGCAATATATGGGAATTTTTTTCGCGCGAACTTTCATTCACACTGGAGCTTAGAGAAATTTCGTCCAAATGTGAAATACATGGTTGGAAAGCTCGTTTTCTCGGCTTTCTTAATAATATACTTGATGTTTTTTTTTTTTTTTTTTTTTAGAATTAATTGTATAGTTTTTAGTCTTATCAGAATCTATTGTATAGTTCTCAGTCTTATCATAATCTATTGTATAGTTCTCAGTCTTATCAGAGTCTATTGTATAGGTCTCAGTCTTATCAGAATCTATTGTACAGTTCTCAGTCTTATCAGAATCTATTGTATAGTTCTCAGTCTTATCAGAATCTATTGTATAGTTCTCAGTCTTTTCAGAATCTATTGTATAGTTCTCAGTCTTATCAGAATCTATTGTATAGTTCTCAGTCTTTTCAGAATCTATTGTATAGTTCTCAGTCTTATCAGAATCTGTTGTACCTATAGTTCTCAGTCTTATCAGAATCTGTTGTATAGTTCTCAGTCTTGACAGAATCTATTGTATAGTTCTCAGTCTTATCAGAATCTATTGTAAAATTCTCAGTCTTATCAGAATAGAACTATTACATTTGCGTAAAAAATATGAATAAAAGGTGGATTCCTACAAAGAGTTGTGAACTCCAAAAAAGTAACATTACCAGGTCAAAAATTCAATTTTTATTTGGCGTTCTTGTGAAAAAGTTGAAATAGTTGTGACATCACTAAATAAGAAATGCACAGAAGAGCACTCAATCAGATTGCACTAGTGCTGCCTGCAAGGAAGATTTGCTTGGGACAGTTGATAAGATGTCATTGTATTCAGGAGTGTGTTTACCATGACATCAGTAAATAAGATTTATTAGTATTTTTGAAATCATCTCAAGATCTTGAAGTCAAAGAAAACACAAAAAATCTTCATTTTTTTCTGCTCTCAGATTTTGAAACCCCCACCTAAGTAAGTGCAATTGGTCTATTTATTGTATAGTTCAGTCTTGTCAGTACATGGTTTATTCAAATTAATTTCATCAAAAGGGCAAGGTAAATATCTAAACCCTTGACAGATGGAGTGTGCCTGAAGACATGTGCCTGATGTGTTCCAATCAACTCAACCTCAAATCTATTGTGTAGTTCTCAAGTTGGCAGTGGCCCTTACATTACTAATACATATGATGGGTGTTACTAATACATATGATTCAGAAGCCACAACAATGAGTTGGCAGTGGCCCTTACATTACTAATACATATGATGGGTATTACTAATACATATGATTCAGAAGCCACAACAATGATGTAAATATTAATAGGTGGTAGTAGAGAGTGACAATAAAGTAAAAAACAACAGGTAATGATAGGTAGTAGTAGAGACATTGTGAAAGTAATTGTGATAAGAAAAATAGAGAAGAAGGGTATTTTAACAAGACGTTGGGTACCTTCTATTAGGGGGAAAAAGAGAGACGGTAGACGGAGAGGAAGGTTCCAGTCAACAAATGTTGCACCTTACCAGATCCTACGCTCATACACATCACACACACATACACGCCATTCATAAGCATATCCACATACGCATCTACGCACGTCAACAATGAAAAAAAAAAAAGCTTCTTTCTTGTGTTTAACCTAATCTTATAATACCCAATTCTACACAACCTCCAACCCAGGTTCCCTAGTTCCAAAAGGACTTGACAAACCTACAGCACTAGTGTAAGGGTTTGCTTGCCAATCCCGTGTTACTTCTGCATTTTGAAGGACAGCTCCTATAGGTATCAATTTTCCATTGACATGACTTCTGAACAAGTACAATATAATGGACAACAATACCATTCTGAAAAATGTCCTGGGCAACAAAATACAATTTATTGTCCTCACATTGAGAATAAGTTGGAATAAAATGTTAAACGATCTTGAATTCCTCCTTAGTGAGTTCATCAATCATTTGAATTTACATGAAAAATTCATGCTAGGTTTGATAGGTAGGTTATTCCTAAACTATATAGAAATTACCAACGATTCCTACCAACGAAACTACAAATTCGTCAGGGTGTGACAAAAGACAATGTAGCAATGTTTTTGAAAAAAATCCCATTTTTTCCCACCCTAAAAAATCCCCAGAAAATTTACCTTTTTAAAATTAGGGATGAAAAATACACTTTATATATTACTATTTTTATCGCTTTCCCATCGTCGTGTGTGGTGTGCAGGTGCAAGCAGAATCCTCTGGAATTTTGGATGAATGTGCTGACTTTGGGTTCGCGCCCGGGGGGTGGAATTTTTTTAAGGGGTGTGCAGGTGCAAGCAGAATCCTCTGGAATTTTGGATGAATGTGCTGACTTTGGGTTCGCGCCCGGGGGGTGGAATTTTTTTAAGGGGGTTTTTTTTTCTAAAAAAAAAAAAAAAAAAGAAAGAAAGAAAGAAAAAGAAAAAAGAAAAAAAAAAACAAGATTGTAAATAAATTTAATAATGTTTATTTGTTATGTTCAGATTTTAAAATTTTGATAATACTAATGTAAATACAGGGTGATACAATTTTTGTTTGTGTAAAATTATTGATTTAGATTTTAGATTATGAAGTTTTGTACATTTAAATTGTGATAGTAGATTATATTAGTATGTAAGTTCTTTTGTTGTAATGATGTACAGGGTGGTTAATATTTTGATAGTATAGTATTATGATATAATAAATTTTGTAAAATTGGTAGGCATTTTCTTTTCCCCTAAAAAAAGGGATGTCGTAAAGCTGATAGGCTTACAGCCTAAACCTAAATTATGCCTCGTGAGCTCAGGGCCTATACCCGGTCCAAAGAGGTGCATGTATTTTCATTACTCGTTGGTACGGCTTGAAAACAGAAGCCGGCCATTGCCTTTCCCCATTCCGTTCTGAACCACCCTGCTGTAAATATGTGTTTGTGACTTTCGTGTCTTGTTCTTTTCAATAAATAAATGTTTTACGATTTGATATGAAATTACTATCTTCTCAATCCAACTATAACTAGAATCAATATGGAGACCCACAGGCGAGCGAGTCGTAGATATTCGGGTTTTCGTTCGGAAACTCTCGGCATACGGGTATACCACTATACCCCTCCCCCTCCGATCTTGAATTCCTCCTTAGTGAGTTCATCAATCATTTGAATTTACATGAAAAATTCATGCTAGGTTTGATAGGTAGGTTATTCCTAACTGGTAACTGTAGGTAATTTACTGGAAGTAGGTAACAGGTAATGATTTCTTGTGACCAATCAAAATTATACGCGATTATAGTTGGGTATTGCCTATACCTATCAACCTATCTACCAGCTTATTATCTGGGAATGTCAGCAATCTCCATATTGATAGGGCTTTGTACTTACCTTATGAATAACAAGTAGGAGATGATCTATATGAGCTATAAACCCTTGCTCAAATAATACCTTTTTTTTAACTAGAATATGAGCATTCCACGTACAAGACAGACTCCGTTATAGCAGTCCAATCACTCCAAATTCAGAAACAGAAAGACAGAAACACAGTGTTGTTACGCTCGAAACTTGCAATTGTCGTACCAAACTGTTGAAAATGTCGTATTTTACACAAAATAGTCGTACACTTACATTTTGCATATCTTCATCTTACGACAGGATCTCTCAGTCGTACGTCGTACAATAGGGTGAAAAAGTCGTACAAATACGACTATAATCGTACGCGTAACATCACTGCAGAAACAGCAAAAAGTAGACCGCCTAATCGCCTATAAAAAAATTTGATGACTTTTTTCTTGCTCAAATAATACCTTTTTTTTAACTAGAATATGAGCATTCCACGTACAAGACAGACTCCGTTATAGCAGTCCAATCACTCCAAAATACTCCAAATTCAGAAACAGAAAGACAGAAACAGCAAAAAGTAGACCGCCTAATCGCCTATAAAAAAATTTGATGACTTTTTTTTTTCGATTTCTACTATATGAAAATAGATGGCTGGCTTCACATTACATGGAGAGCTTTCGTGTGAACACAGCCATCACAGAGAGTAACTTTTACAGGGATTTCCAAAATCTTGCTACTCTCTCAAGTTTTATTTTTTTCCAAATACATATTCATATTCTCTGTACCTATTAAAAAAAATAGGTATGAAGGACGAAGGTGCCAAAAATATTTAAATTTAAAGTTAAACATGCTAAAATAATAATAAAAAATACCTAAATAAAAAATAACGATGATATAAAATCATTCAACTTTAGGAACAATTTTTGGGAACCCCTGATTTTTTTTTCTGCTGCACTTTTTTCGGAAGTTGTCCATCAGTTTTTTACCTCCTCGACCGATAATCATTTTTGGCACCAAAATCCAAATTTCAAATTCAAAATTTTTGCGAATCTCCAGTTTTTACGCAGGCAAAAAAAGAAGCGTCATCAAAATTCTACGAATTTTGCCGGATATCCCCAGGGCCTGATTTATCCATAGTGCAATATTGCTACTAAGAACTACATAGGTACCTATGTACAGTGAATTGTCAGTAGGTACTCAGTTTACTCTGTTTCATTTTGTTGAATTTGCCTAGTGGTACCTCTCTTCAGCTCATTCAGCCCACACATTGCATTAGATATAATTTTTAACTGATTGACAAGGACAATTCTGCAATAGTTCTGGTGAGTACCTACCTCAGCCCTGGCCCCCCAGATATTTTACGAGGGGGCTAGGTATTGTACTGTACCTACCTGGGGGGCATTGCTTTAGGTACTTGTGCAGAAGTCACGTCCGTGGAATATTTCTACCAAAGGAACTGGCACAAATGAGCAGTGACCAGTGTTATTATAGAGTTAGGTTAAACGAAAGGAGTTTTCACAATTAGAGCAGTGATTTGGGTTATTATAGGGTTAGGTTGAATACAAAAAGGAGCTTTTCTTCTCCACGGATGTGACTTCTGCATAATTACCCAGCTTTAGGTCATGTCTGGGGACACAGCACAGCTAAGCTTTTGTTATTTAATATTTACTGAAAATACAAGCACCCCTGCTCCCTTGACACTTCCTCTTCACTTCAGTTTGTACCCCCATCCAGTGGATTTTATCCTGATGGGATGATGTTTGGTCTTGGAACGGCAGGCTTTCTCCTATATTGTCTTCCTTCTTTCTTTGATTTTGGGAGGATAAGACCTTAGCAGTTACAGTTCCCTCTGTCAAACTTTTTTTTTTTTTTTTTTTTTTTAAAATTTGTTTTCAGTTCCCTCTGTAAAATTTTTTTTTTTTTTTTTTTTTGTAAAAAAAAGAGAGTTAAGTACCTATTTAAACAGCTCCAAAGCATTTAATAGCTAAACTAGGTATGTATTACAAGTATAGGTATTATTTGTCCATAACTTCATAATAAAATTCCAATATTCCATAGGGCCCTTTTGCCTAGGGTCTACATTTTTAGCCTAATCAGTTTCCAGACAGTCAAGAAGAAAAAGTGTTTTATTCTTGCTTCTATTCCTTTGTATTAAGTACCTTTATTCTATTTCTTTTGTATTGTTCATTATCTTTTCATCCATTTTCATTTGTTTTTTTGAATACTAAACCACCTTCCCTTGTGTGATTTCAGGTAACTTATGTCAAAGTAATCACAACTCTAGAATATTCACTAGTTTTCCAATATTCTGCACTTACAACCAATTTCCACCTCTTCTTCTACTGTCACTCAGCTACAAGCTATTGTCTGTTGGATGGAGATAAAGTGCCCAAGTTGATTGCCTGTTGTGCCTTGGGTATGTCAATTATTATTTCTTACCTATTTAGGAGTGTGGTAATACATATCTTTTTTTCTTCTTAAATTAATTTATTTAATTTACTGACACTTTATTTTTATTGGTTATAATTATAGCCAATAGGTATGTATCTCAGATACTTACATGATTTTTATTAATCTCATTTCTTATCAACTAAACACTGTTATTGGCATATCATAAAATGTGATATAGATTTCTAGTTGGAAGAAGAGAAGAAGAAAACAAAAATAAACAGTTCCTGGCAAACATCCCATGGAACCTTTTGACCTTGATGCAGTTATGCAGTTAGATCATCTATAATCTGCCAACTTTTACTTTAATTCTTTGTTTTTCCCCCATTTAAACCTTTCACCTTTCCGATATCTTATCACTGATAAATAATTAACTAGACATTGAACAAGATCATGTCGGTAGCTGAATGGTAGTACCACACTAGGCTTGCACTTCAGAGTTCTCAGGTTCGATTTCCGGCGACGTCTCTTTTTACTTCCCTTCTTTCCTTATCCTATATCCTATAGGAATCAAACTAATGTATTTCCTCTCTTTCTATCTGTTGTGTTTAACATTTTCGACAAATTTCATTAGAATCGTATGAACCCTACAGTAAAATGGATGAGGGTTCAGAGCACCTTACGATCGAGAAAGACAGATCTCGAAATCGAAGCCAGAGTACAGGATAGGAGAAAGCCAACCGTTCCAAGAACGAACCTTATCTGTTGAGGATAAAGTTCGCCTCGGGAATCGAACTCGCGACTTAGCGTCTTCAGGGCATACGTGCTACGTTTCAAGCTGACTAGGCTGACTTGTTTATCTCAAGGAGCCCATGGTTCATCTAGATATGAGAACAGATCTGAAGAGAAGTGGGGGGGAAGGAGAGCGACGTATTTCTGTGTTAACTATATTTGAACAGGGTCGATTTATGCTTAACGATTCAACAATAAGACAATATTCGGTGACAAGCTTTGTTGCAGTGATGACCCGTATGTTTGACTAGTTAATCATTATGTCTACTCACATCAGTGACGTATGGACCAAGGAATTATCGGTAGGGTGGTGAAGTTATTACGGGTCGATTTATGCTTAACGATTCAACAATAAGACAATATTCGGTGACAAGCTTTGTTGCAGTGATGACCCGTATGTTTGACTAGTTAGGTAATCATTATGTCTACTCACATCAGTGACGTATGGACCAAGGAATTATCGGTAGGGTGGTGAAGTTATTACATAATAGGATTGTGAAGACCTCTAATTTATACTGCTCGCATAGGACTGAAAAGTCCCTTTACTCCAGCAGTAGGCTACTACTATTATTGTGGTCAAATTCTCAAATTATATTGAGGATAAAATTCCATACCTCGGCTGGGATTGAACCCACGCCCTCCTGTTTACCAGGCGAGCGCCTTGACCACTACACCACCGAGGCAATAGGATTGTGAAGACCTCTAGATCGGTATAATCACGGGCTTGTTCGTAGTGAAATCCTAGACTAGAGCGTCAGAGAACTTTCAAGAAGGCTAGACGGCGGGCGTAGTTTTTTCAGCTTGATATTTAGTGAGGTTTCTGAAGGGGGAGTCATTTTTCAAGTCTCTACTTTTATTATACTTTCTTACCAGGAAAACGCGTAGGTAGAATAGAAATAATAGAATAGGCCTTGTTTATCCTGCCCGAATAGGACTGAAAAGTCCCTTTACCCCAGCAGTCTAAACAAGGCCTCGTATATTTGATGGGTTAAAGAATAATACATATAACTAACAATTCAGTAAAAAGACCTTGCTTAACTAGAAAAAAAAAGGTAAATGTAAATTAATAGGTGGTAGTAGAGAGTGACAATAAAGTAAAAAACAACAGGTAATGATAGGTAGTAGTAGAGACATTGTGAAAGTGATTGTGATAAGAAAAAATAGAGAAGAAGGGTATTTTAGCAAGACGTTGGGTACGTTCTATTAGGGGAACTCCGAACTAAGAGGTTAAAAAAAAAAAAAAAAAAGATGTCCTAATGTTTATGATCGTGTGGCCAAGTTATATCCAGGATCAGTTTCATTCAGTTCAATCCTAGATCAACGTTTCAACGGTAAGCTCCATAAAAAAGAGGACTTCAAACCTTTTTCAATTCAATTATCGACATTAGTTGAATGGGTAAGATTTCAACCGTTTTTTGGCGGTTTTCACCTATACCGACTAAACTGTTAGAGATATTCTAAAAGTTAGGGTAAAAGAACACTCAAACAAGCATCATTCAATAGAATAAGGAAAGTCGTGTGATGTTCACACCAGATTTTTTACATTATTATTTTCCCATGTTTCAGAATCTGGCCGCCAATAAGAAAGAGAACGCCATTATATCTCCGTTCAGTCTCCACGTGGTTCTCGGTTTGGCCTCGTTTGGGGCCGCGGGTTCCACAGCAGAGGCCATGATGAAGGGCCTTCGTATCAAACATTCGGAAACCCTGCTCAAGGACTACAAGGGCATCATTGATCAACTGAGCAAGGTAAATGAAACCCTTAGGTTCATTTTAGGGCCTTCGTATCAAACATTCGGAAACCCTGCTCAAGGACTACAAGGGCATCATTGATCAACTGAGCAAGGTAAATGAAACCCTTAGGCTCATTTTGTGTAATCATAAAAAAGTTACTTGTAATTGAAATGTAAGCTAATGTTCAGCTACCATTCATGGAAGAACATCATGGATTTCATAAATTAATTAATTTCTTCTTCCTGCCCTCTCTTCCACTTCGGGACGATAAGACCTCCGTTGTTTGTTGTCTCTATCAATCCACATAAAAAAAAATAAGTTCATGCCCGATTTTATTTCACGTAGCTATGACACAACTGTTACTCGTGTGGTCTGTGTCGTAGCATGCCCATCCCGTAGTATGTCTCTCATCAGATGGTCAAAAAGAGACACACTACTTTCCGTTTCGGTGCCTCTGCGAGCCTAGTTAGCTTGGAGGGTAGCGTGCCTGCCTCGTAAACGCTAGGTCGAGGGTTCTGTTCCCGTCCGGGGCGAACTTTATCCCGTGTTTTCTTTCCTCCTCAGAGTCCCGAACTTAAGATCGCCAACAAAATCTACTTCGCCAAAGACATCGAACTGAATCCAGCATACCAGACACAGGCCGTAGATAATTTCAACTCTGAACTAGGCAAAGTAGATTTCTCTCAGCCCCCAGCTGCAGCCAAAGAAATGAACGACTGGGTCTCCAATCATACCAACGACAAGATCAAGGATCTCATCAAAGCTGGTAATTTGACTTTATAGCAATTTAAGCCGCGTTCTAACGAGAGGATAGAATAGCAAGTTCAGTCTAGTTACATAGCTTGGAGGGTAGCGCGTCTGCTTTCGTTCTCGGAACGCGAGTATAAGAACCGCGAACAAATGGCTGTGAAAAGTAAGCACAAAATTGTGATACTAATATCGGGAAATGGATATTAGTAGGAACATGACCTAATGATCAATTCCTTTGCATTAATAAAACAACAACATATCGGGTAATGGATGTATTTCCCGTTTTCTTTACAGATAGTCTGGACGCCTCCACAAAACTGGTTCTGATCAACGCTATCCACTTCAAAGGCAAATGGACCGTACCCTTCAAACCAGAGGCTACTAAAGACGGCCCATTCTATTTAGACGACACGAACAGTGTGCAAGTTCCTCTTATGTTTGTCAAGGATTCGTTCTATATGTATGAGGAGGCTGGGGAAGATGGGTTCAAGATGCTTGAGCTGCCTTATGGGGTAAGTATCTCATTCATCATCAAATCTCAAGTCGTACCAGAAATGGGTCGACTGTGAACAAAGCCTCTCCACCATGTTCTATCTTTGAACTTGTCTTCGTTAATTACAGTTGTTGGATCTAAACCACTTTTTTCAATATCTTTACGGATCATATCTATCCATCGCAGTCTCGGGCGACCCCTTCGTCTTCTCCCTTCCATTTCCAGATGAAACATTCTTGAAGGTATTCTATTTTCATCTAGTCTTCTCATATGGCCGTACCATTGTAATCTCGATCTCTCAATTCTTTCCTGTACTTTTTCTACACCCACTATTCTTCTTGATTCCTCGTTTCTTACTCTATCTCTCCTTGTTTTCCTGATCATACTTCGTACAAAGCGCATTTCAGCAGCTTGGAGTCTACTCTCATCCTTCCTCTTCATAACCCATGTCTCTGCAGCATATGTGATGATTGGGACAAAATATGTTGTGAAGAGCGCTCTCTTACATTTCAGAGGTACATAAGAACTCCATATCAGATCTTGGACTTTGTTGTACAATGCACTTCCTTGTTCATTAGAAAATATTAAAAGTAGTTCAGAAATTTTAGAACTCAGAAAAAGAGCCTATATATCCCCTCAAAGTCCCGATCGAGGCGAAATCTACCGAGATATCCTTTGTGTGGGTTGCCAAAATTTAATCCAGAGCGGACTAACTGTTCACAATTTATGGTGGAACAATCATACAGACAAATTAATGAAAAATTGCCGATAAACTTGGAGTTCACTTCGTTCCTTCAATTACTAACTACAAGTTTAACCTAAAATTTATTAAAAACGGATACGTATAAATTAAAATCCTACCGTATAAATCTCCGCCAGGTACTGTCCAGAGGGTAATGTTCCCAGCACTGATGCCGCATTACTACGCTGGAATGCCATTGATATGCGCTGTCCTAAAATTTATTAAAAACGGATACGTATAAATTAAAATCCTACCGTATAAATCTCCGCCAGGTACTGTCCAGAGGGTAATGTTCCCAACACTGATGCCGCATTACTACGCTGGAATGCCATTGATATGCGCTGCTCATACTTCGTACAAAGCGCATTTCAGCAGCTTGGAGTCTACTCTCATCCTTCCTCTTCATAACCCACGTCTCTGCAGCATATGTGATGATTGGGACAAAATATGTTGTGAAGAGCGCTCTCTTACATTTCAGAGGTACATAAGAACTCCATATCAGATCTTGGACTTTGTTGTACAATGCACTTCCTTGTTCATTAGAAAATATTAAAAGTAGTTCAGAAATTTTAGAACTCAGAAAAAGAGCCTAGAGCGCTCTCTTACATTTCAGAGGTACATAAGAACTCCATATCAGATCTTGGACTTTGTTGTACAATGCACTTCCTTGTTCATTAGAGAATATTAAAAGTAGTTCAGAAATTTTAGAACTTAGAAAAAGAGCCCATATATCCCCTCAAAGTCCCGATCGAGGCGAAATCTACCGAGATATCCTTTGTGTGGGTTGCCAAAATTTAATCCAGAGCGGACTAACTGTTCACAATTTATGGTGGAACAATCATACAGACAAATTAATGAAAAATTGCCGATAAACTTGGAGTTCACTTCGTTCCTTCAATTACTAACTACAAGTTTAACCTAAAATTTATTAAAAACGGATACGTATAAATTAAAATCCTACCGTATAAATCTCCGCCAGGTACTGTCCAGAGGGTAATGTTCCCAACACTGATGCCGCATTACTACGCTGGAATGCCATTGATATGCGCTGCTTAAGATAGAATTTCGAGTTTCCATTCCCAGTCACTGCAAATTGTAGGTGAATTTTCTTCTCTCTAACTTGATCCTCTTTCTTCTCTCAAATCTCACAGTCCAAAGACGAGCAGCACTTCTCGATGCACATCTTCCTCCCGAACAAACGCGACGGTTTGGCATCACTGGAAGAGAAACTGTTCCAGCATAGCGAGAGCTTTGCCGAGAAGTTTGGCAACATTGTGAAGAGCACATTCAAGACTGAAGTTGAAGTCACTCTGCCGCGATTCAAAATTGAAAGCACCTGGGAAATGAACGATCTATGTAAAAAGGTGAGATTTATTTAAAAATCGTAATGATTCATTCTCAAGCTACTGTAAGGACAACACAGGTTACTGTCGTAAGTTAAATACCTCGATCCTGGATTGATCTCAGTTCGTATTCGTACTGTTCATCTTAGCACCTTGACCTGAGAATCAATTCGCTCAATTTATTGCAGTTTTTCTGTTGTGATTTCAGTGGTTCTCAACCTCGTGGTCTTACTCTTGTCCGTATCCGTGAGCCCAATTGAAATGTCTGAAGCTTTGAATACCGCTGTTAGCGCCGCTAACAATGACTTCACCAAGGATGTGTACTGGGTAAGTATCGAACCAGCGACCCTCGAACTACGAGATCTCGGTAGTCATTTTTGGGACTGATTATAAAATCATATTGGCATTTGTTAAACGTTAATAATGGACTGTTGAATGGAAACTAACCACTGGGGAAGGTTGACCTCCGAGGCGTTCTCTACCACCTAACACTTAGAACTCTGTTATATGGTCAAAATCTCAATTTAGAACAAAATTCCATGCCGCGGTTGGAATTGAACCCGCGCCCTCCTGTTTACCAGCCGAGCGGCTTGATAATATCGAGGCAAGTTCTTTGTTCGAGAGGTAACCCAGCAAAACGACATGGTAGTTTAACAGATTTTAGCTTTGGCACCATTCATTTTAACTGGGTACCATTGGACAATCGGAAAATGATGTGTGTACATTAAGGAAGCCCAAACTTATTTACCCACCTGTCTAATACCTAATGGACACACATTAGCATAATATGATTTACCTCAGCCAATAGTATGCTGCTAAGAAGCAGGTTCTCGTTGTAAACATTTGTTTATACCGGGTGAAGGTTCTATTTTCCTTCTTTAGTCTATACATTCTGTGCATTGCTTATAATCATAAAGTTTTTATTTATTCTTAAACTCTGTTCATTCTGTTACGCTAAAAGTCTCTTTTTGTGTCCACATTTCTTGGAAAAACGGATTAAAAAACTGAACATCGGAAATTTCAGCCGATTACATTACTTTCCTTCCTATAGGGTAAGGAAAGTAAAAAAGTGCCGTTTCCCAGACGAGCATCTTAACCACTACGCCACCGGCACCGTGCAAAGGTCGATAAAACTTTGTTGTTAAATGAAAATGGGTTTAAGACAAACATTTGCCTGTGATTTTGGGTGACCCAGTAAGCAGTCAGCCAATAGTATGCTGCTAAGAAGCAGGTTCTCTTTGTAAACATTTGTTTATACCGGGTGAAGGTTCTATTTTTCTTCTTTAGTCTATACATTCTGTGCATTGCTTATAATCATGAAGTTTTTATTTATTCTTAAACTTTATTCATCATTCTGTTACGCTAAAAGTCTCTTTTTGTGTCCACATTTCTTGGAAAAACTGATTAAAAAACTGAACATCGGAATTTTCACCCGATTACATTACTTTCCTTCCTATAGGGTAAGGAAAGTAAAAAAGTGCCGTTTCCCAGACGAGCATCTTAACCACTACGCCACCGGCACCGTGCAAAGGTCGATAAAACCTTGTTGTTAAATGAAAATGGGTTTAAGACAAACATTTGCCTGTGATTTTGGGTGACCCAGTAAGCAATGGTGTTTGCCCCCCTACTGTGGATGCGTTGGGATGGGCACTGCCTTAGGCAATGTCTTGGGTTGTGACCAAATCCTTGTTCACCTTGCGCAAGGTCAAAGTGTCAAAGACACGGGGCGCTAGGTACTTCTCAAAACAGGAGGGCGCAGGTTCAATCCCAGCCGAGGCATTTTATATTCATTTATATGAGAATTTTTACCACATCATAGAAGAGCTCTGGAGGTAGCTAAGAGGTAGAGGTTAATAAAAAAAAAGATGTCCTAATGTTTATGATCGTGTGTCCAAGTTATATCCAGGATCAGTTTCATTCAGTTCAATCCTAGATCAACGTTTCAACTGTAAGCTCCATAAAAAAAGAGGACTTCAAACCTTTTTCAATTCAATTATCGACATTAGTTGAATGGGTAAGAGGCAGAGCGGACTAAGTCCGAAAATTGACTATTTGAGTATTGTATATCGTTGGAAACAGCATGAAAAGATCTTATTTTTAATTTTTAATTGGACTCACACATGGCCGTGATGCTTAGCGTGTAATCAAATAAATAAAAAAATAACTTTTTAATTGGTTGCTAACTTAAGTGTTGAAATGAGAGTAAAATCAAAATGGCTATCTCTATTGAAACTTTGACTATTCCTAAACTTTGACTCCATTTATCTCAAAACGCTTTCTTCACAGCATGCAAATCGGAACAAGTTTGCAAGAAAGCGAGCAAAATATACTGCACACAACAATAAAACTAGTGCACCTTAAGAATTCCCGTCAAACAATTTATTGACAATACGTTTATTGTCAATTCTACTGATAGTGTGCGGACGCCTTTAAGATTTTCGACAGACAATATTGCATCCCTGGTAGATATCGAAAAGGCGCACAAGTATATTTCACCTTGGAATATAATCTCGATTATAAATGAAGCATGCATAGAAAATAGTCATATGTAGTGAGAGACAGGTGGGTAAATAAGTTTGGGCTTCCTTAATGTACACACATCATTTTCCAATTGTCCAATGGTACCCAGTTAAAATGAATGGTGCTAAAGCTAAAATCTGTTAAACTACCATGTCTTTTTGCTGGGTTACCTCTCGAACAAAGAACTTGCCTCGATATTATCAAGCCGCTCGGCTGATAAACAGGAGGGCGCGGGTTCAATTCCAACCGCGGCATGGAATTTTGTTCTAAATTGAGATTTCGACCATATAACAGAGCTCTAAGGGTTAAGTGGTAGAGAACGCTTCGGAGGTCAACCTTCCCCAGTGGTTACTTTCCATTCAACAGTCTATTATTAACGTCTCTCTCTCTCTCTCTCTCTCTCTCTCTCTCTCTCTCTCTCTCTCTCTCTCTCTCTCTCTCTCTCTCTCCCTTCCTCTTTCTGCCTCTCTCTTTCTTTCCCTTTCTCTCCTCTCCGCCCCTCTCTCTCTCTCTCTTTCCCTTCCTCCCTCTCTTTCTTTATCCCTGTCTCCCTGTCCCCCTCTTTCTCTCTTCCCTCCGCTCCTCACCCATTCCATCACCTCCTCTCTCTCTCTCTCTCTCTCTCTCTCTCTCTCTCTCTCTCTCTCTCTCTCTCTCTCTCTCTCTCTCTCTCTCTCTTTCTCTCTTTCTCTCTTTCTTTCACGTGATCTCCCTCCCCTGCTCATCCTCTCACGTGTACTCTCTGTCTCCTCTATCTCAGTGATTCCCAAACTGGGGTCCAGGGGGGCCGTAAAGGACTTCGCGACCCCCGGGAAGATCACGTAATAGTAAAGGGGCCGCGAAGCGTTCACAATTAAAAAAAAGGGGCCGCTTAGAAAAAAAAAGTTTGGGAACCGCTCTTTCTCCTTGTGATAGTCTAACAGGGAACTTAATTCAATCTGGGACCCAAATGTTTTACGATTTGATATGAAATTACTATCTTCTCAATCCAACTATAATTAGAATAACTATGGAGACCCACAACGACAGGCGACACTTTGCAAAGGACGAGTCAATCAATCAAAACCTCACTGACAACTTGACAACATCTAAGAATCCCTATATCTTGTTATTAACTTGACAACGAGCATACTAGTATCAAAAAAATCAAATCAAATCATGAAGGTCTTATCGTTTCGAAATCGAAGAGAGAAGAAGACAGGATAGGAGAAAGCCAGCCGTTCCGAGAACAAACATCCGTCCAGGATAAGATCCGCACCGGGCGGGAATCGAACCCGCGGCCCAGCGCTTACAAGGCAGACGCGCTACCAACCAAGCTAACTAGGCTGGCTTTCACAACTTTTGTGGCTACCACAGTAACACAGTATTACTAATTGCCTCCTTTACTCTCAATTCTCATTCATCATCAATCTTTTTACACCGTTAATGCCGCCTTGATTAAAGTAGCTACTCAATTGTCCTCACGACAACTTTTGTGGCTACCACAGTAACACAGTATTACTAATTGCCTCCTTTACTCTCAATTCTCATTCATCATCAATCTTTTTACACCGGTAATGCCGCCTCGATTAAAGTAGCTACTCAATCGTCCTCACAAGGCTGAGTGCACCCCGAACTCAAGCGCAGAGCCGAAAAAAACTTCGACCCCGCCAAGAATCGAATCCGGGGCCTCTGGCGTGCTAGCCTAGTGTGATATCCACTCGGCCACGGAGGTAGCTTTCATGATTTAATCATAATAATATGCCATGAAAGATACCAATAATAATTAAAGAATTGTGCTGTTCCGCTCCGTCTGGGAATTATTGTGCTCCCTCATAGGTCAAGCCATGACGAGGAGCGAACCTCGAAGTCAGAGAGGTTCTAAGTTCCAAGTTTTGATTTCAGTTGCAAGTGAACCGAGGTCCGCGTTCCTTGAAGTGATGCGTCTTTCGTTTTTCCGTGTGCGCGATTTTCTATTATAATTAATATTTTTATTACTATCATTTCAATTAACTGTTTTTTTGGTGTCGTGATTTGGTGTAGACGTTGAGAAATAAAACGAAAATGGCACCACGTACAACTATGGGTATGTAGAGTTATTGGTTTATTTTGGGTCTTTCATATTTTTTTTTTCTCCTCCCGTTCCTTTACAAAGGTTATTGGATGGGATGTACAGGAATCCGTCTTATAGGTAATCCCCAATTTTGGGATGAGTTTTGCAGGTATAGAAAATTAAACTTGGACAAATTTGGTGTCACAGCATTGGAGTGTGGAACTGTGGACAGTAGTAGGTTTATCTCCTTTTGCTTTTTCCCTACAAATTTTCGGTGAGCACACACCCCGCCAAGAATCGAATCCGGGGCCTCTGGCGTGCTAGCCTAGTGTGATATCCACTCGGCCACGGAGGTAGCTTTCATGATTTAATATTAATAATATGCCATGAAAAATACCAATAATAATTAAAGAATTGTGCTGTTCCGCTCCGTCTGGGAATTATTGTGCTCCCTCATAGGTCAAGCCATGAAGAGGAGCGAACCTCGAAGTCAGAGAGGTTCTAAGTTCCAAGTTTTGATTTCAGTTGCAAGTGAACCGAGGTCCGCGTTCCTTGAAGTGATACGTCTTTCGTTTTTCCGTGTGCGCGATTTTCTATTATATAATTAATATTTTTATTACTATTATTTCAATTAACTATTTTTTTGGTGTCGTAATTTGGTGTAGACGTTGAGAAATAAAACGAAAATGGCACCACCAAAAACTATGGGTATGTAGAGTTATTGGTTTATTTTGGGTCTTTCATATATTTTTTTTTCTCCTCCCGTTCCTTTACAAAGGTTATTGGATGGGATGTACAGGAACCCGTCTTATAATCCCGAATTTTGGGATGAGTTTTGCAGGTATACAAAATTAAACTTGGACAAATTTGGTGTCACGGCATTGGAGTGTGGAACTGTGGACAGTAGTAGGTTTATTTTTTTTTTTTTTGCTTTTTCCGTACAAATTTTCGCTGAGCACACGTTTTGGATTCTAGTTGTATTTCAATAAAAATAAGTTGCGAGAAATGTAGACAAATATTTGTATTTACACAGCCACCTCCGTGGCCGAGTGAGTATCACGAGGCTTGCAATTGTCTTCACGAGGAGAGGAGATCGGTTCGATTCCCGGCGGGGTCGAAGTTTTCGTCTCTGTGCTTGGAATTAGGGGTGCTCATCCTCGTGAAGACAATTGAGTAGCTACTTTAAACGAGTAGCGACCAGTGGCGGTATTACCATTGTAAAATGATGATACGAGTAGATAAGAATTAAAAGTACAGGAGGCACTTGGTAATGCTGTGAAGCTGTGATACCCACAAAAGTTGTAAAGAAGCTCTCTGCTTTACCACAAAGAATTCATGATTTTGATTTGATACTTGCAAAGTTATGAAATAGGTAACTACAAAACTTATTACCTTTATATGATACAATGGATACACTTTCCGGTTTCGATCTTATCCGACTCGAGTTTCGTCCATCTCCGTGGACTTTTTCAAGGAAACTGACGATGATGGCGGTGCTATTCCTTGAAAAAGTCCACGGAGATGGACGAATCTCGAGTCGGATAAGATCAAAACCGGAACGTGTATCCATTGTATCATATAAAGGCAATAAGTTTTGTAGTTACCTATTTCATAACTTTATAACCTAGGATGTCTAATATAAACATATTTAATAATAATTGATACTTGCATTTACACTACTTATATCTGAGCACTTGCATGCCGAGAAAAAGCACTGCTATGTTTTTAAGTGACGGGGGTTTTATTCTCACCATTCGGTGACAAGTTACTCGCCTACTCACATTAACCTCAGCCTGAGTTGGAAAAGCCAGCAGTAAGCGATGGTCCAGATGGGCACTCATCCGTATATTAACCAAGCACAACCTGCCTCGGTGGTGTAGTGGTCAAGGCGCTCGCCTGGTAAACAGGAGGGCGTGGGTTCAATCCCAGCCGAGGTATGGAATTTTATCCTCAATATAATTTGAGAATTTGACCACAATAATAGTAGTAGCCTTACTGCTGGAGTAAAGGGACTTCTCAGTCCTTTGCGAGCAGTATAAATAAGCACTATTATTAGATATTATTATTATTATTATTATACATAAAGGCAGTGATCCATTCCTGATACCTATCAACCACGCAACGTTGTCTAACTTAGACCAGCCACTCACTGTCAGATAGACCTGACAGGCGGACCTGATCAGGTGTTCCTGTCAGGTAATAATGGGACATACAGAATAATTTGAAGTCACAAGATTTGGCTGATTTGGTGAACCCGTGACCCCAAGGCCACAAGATAACACCTTTCATTTTAATTGGTCTTGTTTTGAGAAAATTCACCGAGCGATAACCGATAAGAAATTACATCAAGAAGGAAAGTGATAACATTTAGTTTTCATATCGTACGATGGATTTGCCCAAAAAAACAATAAAATTGTTATCTTCTGACCTTGAGGTCACGGGTACACCAAAATCAGCCAAATTTTGTGGCTTCAAATTATTTGCCAGCCTAGTTAGCTTGGTTGGTAGCGCAACTGCCTTGTAAGTGCTAGGGGGCGGGTTCAATTCCCGCCCGGGGCGAGTTCGATTCGCGCCCGGGGCGGATTTTATCCTGAACGGATAATGCTCGTTCTCGGAACGGCTGCCTTTTTCTCCTATCCTGTCTTCCTTCTCCCTTCGATCTTGGGACGATAGGACCTCAGCAGTTACAGTTCCCTCTATCAAAACTCTTGTAAATCTTCTGGAATTCTTTTTAAATTGACAAAGAGCTCCTGAGTCAACTGGATAAGTGAATAAGATTTATAACTTTTATTTTAAAGAGGCTTGATAGAGGGAACTGTAACTGCCAAGGTCTTCTCGTCCCGAAATCGAAAAGAGAAGGAAGGCAGGGTAGGGCAAAGTCAGACCTTCCAAGAACGAATCTTATCCGTTGAGGATAAAATCCGCCCCGCGCTGGAATCAAACCCGCGACCTAGAGCTTACAAGGCAAACCATCTACCATCCAAGCCAACTAGGCTTTCAATAATAACCTTAGGAACTCTATTATCAAACCTCATTATAGAACATGAAAACATCTTCTTGATACACAGTTAAATTTGAAATTTCCTCATTTCATTCTACCGAAGGTCATTCAAGCAATAGGGAAAATCCCAACTGTTAACCCGCTCTGGTCATTATGGACTATTTCTAGTCACGGTTGATGGCTACATAAAAATCGCCTTCGGTCCGGAGTCTCCTGCTGCAAATATAACAAAAAGCTATGGGGGTACGAAGAGGATGCAACCTGCGGGTGCGGCAGTGAGCAGACGCATGAACATCTCCTGGTATGCGGCCAAATGGAGACGACATGCACCCACGCAGATCTCCTTGCGGCAAACGAGAGGGCAATTTACGTCTCAAATTACTGGGGAAGAAAGATTTGATGAGAAAGAAGAGGACACGGAAAGTAAGTAAGTAAGTAAGTAAGTAAGTAAGGGGAAAAAGAGAGACGGTAGACGGAGAGGAAGGTTCTAGTCAACAAATGTTGACCCTTACCAGATCCTACGCCCATACACATCACACACACATACACGCCATTCATAAGCATATCCACATACGCATATAACTTTTATTTTAAAGAGGCTTGATAGAGGGAACTGTAACTGCCAAGGTCTTCTCGTCCCGAAATCGAAAAGAGAAGGAAGGCAGGGTAGGGCAAAGTCAGACCTTCCAAGAACGAATCTTATCCGTTGAGGATAAAATCCGCCCCGCGCTGGAATCATAAGATTGGTAGCGCGACTGCCTTGTAGGTGCTAGGGGGCGGGTTCGATTCCCGCCCGGGGCGGATTTTATCCTGAACGGATAATGCTCGTTCTCGGAACGGCTGGCTTTTTCTCCTATCCTGTCTTCCTTCTCCTTTCGATCTTGGGACGATAGGACCTCAGCAGTTACAGTTCCCTCTATCAAACCTCTTGTAAATCTTCTGGAATTCTTTTAAATTGACAAAGAGCTCCTGAGTCAACTGGATAAGTGAATAAGATTTATAACTTTTATTTTAAAGAGGCTTGATAGAGGGAACTGTAACTGCCAAGGTCTTCTCGTCCCGAAATCGAAAAGAGAAGGAAGGCAGGATAGGGCAAAGTCAGACCTTCCAAGAACGAATATTATCCGTTGAGGATAAAATCCGCCCCGCGCTGGAATCGGATCGAAGGCCGGTCGACTATGTTTGGACACACCTTAATTAGTTTCGTGTGGTACGACACCTGTTGTTGCTTTATCCCCATCTGTTTTTACTCTTTTACCTCCTTGGAGGTTGGAGGTCAAGGGTAAAGGTAATAGTCCAAATGTAGGTTTGATTTGACTGGTATCTCAGCCAGATCAAATTTAACTATCTTCTTAGCCAGAAATTTCCAGCCCCCAAAACCAACAATATCAGTACGTTCAATTAAAATTCACTTTTCTCACCTACAAGTTTGACAAAAAAGTTCAAAATTCATTGCAATCCGAACGGCTTGTACCTTGATTTTCATAAGGTAGGTTGTAGGTTCGATTTTCAACAGGGCAGAAAAATAATTCAGGTACACTCAGCCCTGTAAGGACGCTGGAATCAAACCCGCGACCTAGAGCTTACAAGGCAAACCATCTACCATCCAAGCCAACTAGGCTTTCAATAATAACTTTAGGAACTCTATTATCAAACCTCATTATAGAACATGAAAACATCTTCTTGATACACAGTTAAATTTGAAATTTCCTCATTTCATTCTACCGAAGGTCATTCAAGCAATAGGGAAAATCCCAACTGTTAACCCGCTCTGGTCATTATGGACTATTTCTAGTCATGGTTGATAGCTACATAACATAATAGGTTAAGGTAGGTAATAGTACTTTTTTTACGAAGTATGTAAAAATCATGAATTTTTTTTAGCAAAGCAGAGAGCTTCTTCACAACTTTAGTGGGTATCTCAGCATTACTATGCCTCCTTTACTATTAATTAACTCATATCAGTGTTAAAAGTCCTCGTGTGTGTACTTCAGGTATGGCGAATATAAAAATAGAGTAGGTAGGTACTTAGTTGTTTAAATATAAAAGGGCTAAAGCTTATCACATGCCAATGTGAAAATAGATAAACAAACAAGCCAATGATAAATATTTAAATATCAACATGTTAGGTATAGTAATATTTCTTTATTGATTGCTAAAAAGTATTATCTACTTTATTGAAATTGAGGGGCGCGCAGCAAGAAGGTCAAAAGTCGACTTTTGCCCTTTTTGCGTATACAGGCTTATTCGACGCGGAATTTTGTTCTCTACACAGCACAGAAAAAATTATCTCGATTTTTCACGAAGTTACACGAAAAAATCCTTTTGTAAACAAACAATTTTGTAATTAGTAGGAAAAACTTTAAATGCGATGCCCCGAAAACGCGATTTTGCTACATTTGCCCTTCTTGCTGCGCGCCCCTCAATTTATTATCCTTCAACCTTGTAAGCGGGGTTTATCCTAAACAGATAAAGTTCCTTTTCGGAAAGGTTGATTTTCTCCTATCCTGACCTCTGTCGATTTCGGGACGATAAGACCTCCGTTGTTACAGGTCCCTCTTTCAAAACAAAAAAAAAAAAAAAAAAAAAAAATGTGAGTAAATATTCAGATATTTGTTCAACAACAATACCATGTAATAATGGAGCAGTTGCAAATGGGTAAAAATTATCAATAAATGGTCGATTCCTACGTAAAAAGTAATGAAAAATCCAAATCTGAAGTCAAAATAATGGGTAAAAATTATAAATAAATGGTCGATTCCTATGTAAAAATTTGGGAAAAATCCAAATCTGAGGTCAAAACTCCATAACTGTAAAAGGTCGAAAATTCAATTTTCATTTTCCGTTCTAATGAAAGAGTTCAAAGATGTGTGACGTCAGACTTCAGGCAGTTGCCTCGCTAGGTAGCGCCAGTATGCAAGCGTGCTTGCGGAGGAGCAGTATGCGAAACGTACGCCGTATGCGCACAAACTCATTTATGTGTTGCCTGTGCGCCAGTATGCAAGCGTGCTTGCGGAGGAGCAGTATGCGAAACGTACGCCGTATGCGCACAAACTCATTTCACGAGACCTTGTTTAGACTGCTGGGGTAAAGGGACTTTTTAGTCTCATTCGAGCAGGATAAACAAGGTATATTCTATTCTATTCGTCATCGCCTACGGGAGCGTATGCCGTGACGTCAAAGTTCACGATTTACCGGTATTTTTAAATCGATTTATCTCGGGATCTAGAGGTTGTAGGAGAAAAAGAAAAATTCCGTTGGTCCTCACTTTTCCTGCTCTATGACTTTGAAACATCACCCATGTAAGCGCAACTGTTCTATTGGTGACACCTACCATTACTTTAATGTTTGAAGCACTGAAATGTACGTCGCAGTTGCAAGTTGTCTCTTTTAATAACCTAGTTGAGTCATGTCAAAAGTAACTACCACATAAATGTGTTATGGGGTCCTAAAGTAGGTACCCATCGACAATACCTATATTTATGTAGGTACCTACATGTAGGTTGGGTAACATGGGCGTACCTACTGATAAATCATCAAGGTGATAACTCTGATAAGAGCAATGACTAATAAATTATTGATTTTTGATAACTAGCATTGGTAAAAAGGGGGCAGTTGACTCGTGAATTTTTTCGAGCTTCCGAATCGTATTCACTTAAACCTATCCGATATTATCTACATATGTAGTTCATTAGGGAATTTGTCAGGTCAGTTAGCTTGGTTGGTAGCGCGTCTACCTTGTAAGCGCTAGGCCGCGGGTTTAATGCCCACACGGGGTGGATTTTATCCTGAACGGATAATGTTCGTTCTCGGAACGGCTAGCTTTCTCCTCTCCTGTCTTCCTTTGTCTCTTCGATTTCAGGACGATAAGGTCTTAGCAGTTACAGTTCCTTCTATCAAACCTTTTTTTTTTTAAGCATTTATTAGGCTTCTTTCAGTACCACTAGTGCTAGTGAGTGTAAATCTGCTATTTTATGATATCTATTCTCGTAATTATTTGGTATTGACTGGTAGTTATGGCTCTAAACCACAGGATTTACATATATAAGAACCGCGAACAAATGGCTGTGAAAAGTAAGCACAAAATTGTGATACGAATATCGGGAAATGGATATTAGTAGGAACATGACCCAATGATCAATTCCTTTGCATTAATAAAACAACAACATATCGGGTACCTAATGGATGTATTTCCCGTTTTCTTTACAGATAGTCTGGATGCCTCCACAAAACTGGTTCTGATCAACGCTATCCACTTCAAAGGCAAATGGACCGTACCCTTCAAACCAGAGGCTACTAAAGACGGCCCATTCTATTTAGACGACACGAACAGTGTGCAAGTTCCTCTTATGTTTGTCAAGGATTCGTTCTATATGTATGAGGAGGCTGGGGAAGATGGTTTCAAGATGCTTGAGCTGCCTTATGGGGTAAGTATCTCATTCATCATCAAATCTTTTACATGCGGGCTTGTTTCTGTCCAACAGCCCCTATGATTTAATGCTATTTGTGCCTCTTGGAATATCCAACTGCATGCATCACATCTATATCAAACAATTAGTTTCCATACATGTCTGTTACTTGTTCCCTTTGTAATCTTTCTATTTGTGACTCATTTGACGAAAGAAATAGCAAAATCTAATATAAAAGTACAAGAATAGTTGCCCAGTCATCTTTTTATTGTGAAGAAAAATTGTGTGAAATAAATCAACCGGCATTGTTGGTAGTTTTCGAGTTGAAATTATTCGCTCTGTGGTTTTTGAAGCATTTCTGTAATTGTTTCGATTGTGTGTGGTTAATTTGTTCAAGGTAAGGTTAATTATCCCGTAGCTACCTTGGTTTTAGCTGCCCATTAATTTTCGCACCTCGATGCAGGCAGTAATTTTATTCTTCCTGATTGTTGTTCATATATTTCTACGTTTTGATGCGGAATATGTGAAAAGTTAAATTTGAGAAAGAAGAGATGATTTAATATTTCAGTGGTGTGGAATTTTGGAAACCATTTTAGATAGGTACCTATACCCAATTACCCACTATCTAGGTAACTATTTTCCGATGACTCTCAGTGCAAACTCTTGAATCCTAAGCAGTTGCAAATAGAAAATGTGGAGATCCTTGTAGGAAGAATTTAGCCTCTAAAGAGAGTTCAAACAGTCTTCTTGAGTAAATAGCAAGGTATACCTACCGCTATAATGTAGATGTAGCCTAAACTAACCTAATACACACTGATGTCATAAATTAGGATTGAATTCTTAACGTGGGTCCATTTTTTGTTTTTTGCAAGTACGTGGATCCATTTTTGTTTACGGCTTTTGCACTAATACGTAGTTAGGTAGGTAACATTAATTTATTTCTTTCGAGGCCATTGCCCCTAACTGCCCTTCCTGAACATGAACACATTTAGGACAATATTGATTTCGTCTCTTGTAATGTTGTGGCGCCAATAGTCTGTTTAGTATCTCGTCTCTTCTAGACTTGGTAGGACGAAAGTTTCTTTTATTCATGTTAATGTGCGGTGCATTACAAAACCACTCGAATTTCCAGAAAAAATCATCTAAAATCCATGTTTGAAAAGGTAATTCTTTTATTCCAGTGTTCGTTCAAAGGGTCCTAGATTTTAATGTTGCTTAACTTTTGGTCTAGTTATTAGGACTCTAAAGGTGTATCCATATACATATAGTCGACCGGCCATCGACAGAACCGTCCACACTGCCTCGACAACATAGATTCATCTCGTCGATCGAAGGCCGGTCGACTTTGTTTGAACACACCTTAATTAGTTTCGTGTGGTACGACACCTGTTGTTGCTTTATCCCCATCTGTTTTACTCTTTTACCTCCTTGGAGGTTGGAGGTAAAGGTAATAGTCCAAATGTAGGTTTGATTTGACTGATATCTCAGCCAGATCAAATTTAAATATCTTCTGAGCCAGAAATTTCCAGCCCCCAAAACCAACAATATCAGTACGTTCAATTAAAATTCACTTTTCTCACCTACAAGTTTGACATATGATTGGAGACCCAGTCGTTCATTTCTTTGGCTGCAGCTGGGGGCTGAGAGAAATCTACTTTGCCTAGTTCAGAGTTGAAATTATCTACGGCCTGTGTCTGGTATGCTGGATTCAGTTCGATGTCTTTGGCGAAGTAGATTTTGTTGGCGATCTTAAGTTCGGGACTCTGAGGAGGAAAGAAAACACGGGATAAAGTTCGCCCCGGACGGGAACAGAACCCTCGACCTAGCGTTTACGAGGCAGGCACGCTACCCTCCAAGCTAACTAGGCTCGCAGAGGCACCGAAACGGAAAGTAGTGTGTCTCTTTTTGACCATCTGATGAGAGACATACTACGGGATGGGCATGCTACGACACAGACCACACGAGTAACAGTTGTGTCATAGCTACGTGAAATAAAATCGGGCATGAACTTATTTTTTTTTATGTGGATTGATAGAGACAACCAACAACGGAGGTCTTATCGTCCCGAAGTGGAAGAGAGGGCAGGAAGAAGAAATTAATTAATTTATGAAATCCATGATGTTCTTCCATGAATGGTAGCTGAACATTAGCTTACATTTCAATTACAAGTAACTTTTTTATGATTACACAAAATGAGCCTAAGGGTTTCATTTACCTTGCTCAGTTGATCAATGATGCCCTTGTAGTCCTTGAGCAGGGTTTCCGAATGTTTGATACGAAGGCCCTTCATCATGGCCTCTGCTGTGGAACCCGCGGCCCCAAACGAGGCCAAACCGAGAACCACGTGGAGACTGAACGGAGATATAATGGCGTTCTCTTTCTTATTGGCGGCCAGATTCTGAAACATGGGAAAATAATAATGTAAAAAATCTGGTGTGAACATCACACGACTTTCCTTATTCTATTGAATGATGCTTGTTTGAGTGTTCTTTTACCCTAACTTTTAGAATATCTCTAACAGTTTAGTCGGTATAGGTGAAAACCGCCAAAAAACGGTTGAAATCTTACCCATTCAACTAATGTCGATAATTGAATTGAAAAAGGTTTGAAGTCCTCTTTTTTATGGAGCTTACCGTTGAAACGTTGATCTAGGATTGAACTGAATGAAACTGATCCTGGATATAACTTGGCCACACGATCATAAACATTAGGACATCTTTTTTTTTATTAACCTCTACCTCTTAGCTACCTCCAGAGCTCTTCTATGATTAACAGGGCTGTTAAGCTAACGGGCTGTTTGAGGCTGGAAACAAGGTTGGTGAAATCCACCATAAGTCTAATTAAAGTATTTGAGATTTGATTGAAAATGCCAACATGTTCCATGTTTTCAGTTGGGTATGGAAGTGGCATTCTCTTCCAATGCCGACTTCTCTCTCATGACCAAGAACAAAGAGCCTCTCCTTATCAGCGAGGTTATACAGAAGGCATTCATCGAGGTGAATGAAGAGGGAACTGAGGCTGCAGCTGCCACTGGTAAGTCACTGCCCTTTTCATTACTTACCCTCCGCCTCTGGGGTTGCTTGAGCATGAGTCTGTGGTGTTTTTGGTTCTCTTCTTTCGTAAGATTAATTGCGGGTGTGTTTGAAATATGAACCCAAACAGTGCCGATTCGTCGTCAAAACCTCACTTGTCTTTGAAACTGCTGTAAGGACAACACAGGTTACTGTCGTAAGTTAAATACCTCGATCCTGGATTGATCTCAGTTCGTATTCGTACTGTCCATCTTAGCAACTTGACCTGAGAATAAATTCGCTCAATTTAATTCAGTTTTTCTGTTGTGATTTCAGTGGTTCTCAACCTCGTGGTCTTACTCTTGTCCGTCTCCGTGAGCCAAATTGAAATGCTCACCACTTTTATAGGCCGACATTTTTGGATAGGAACTTGGCCTTTTTTTTCACATTTGTGTTTTTGTGGGGGTTTAGATTTTTCCAAATTTCCAAGTTAATGGGCTGCAGCTGCCACTGGTAAGTCACTGCCCTTTTCATTACTTACCCTCCGCCTCTGGGGTTGCTTGAGCATGAGTCTGTGGTGTTTTGGTTCTCTTCTTTTGTAAGATTTGGTTCGGGGTGTGTTTGAAATTTGAACCCAAACAGTGCCGATTCGTCGTCAAAACCTCACTTGTCTTTGAAACTGTGTCCACACATAGTCGACCGGCCGTCGATCGACGAGGTGATTCTATGTTGTCGAAGCAGTGTGGACACACCCTAAATTCGAAACGTGATGTTAAGGTAGAAACACACTACCCTTACGTCACGTGAGCTCACGTGGTGTGTTTCTGCCTTTAGACACAATTTCTCTCCCCCTTTTCAAATATTTGAAGAACGGTCTCTGAAAATGAGATGCTAATGTTTTATGCAATGTTATAGTTATGTATGTGTGTTGGAACTTTGCAGATTTTTTTTTGTAAAGTTGCTTGCCGAAATTTAGATTTTTCCAAATTTCCAAGTTAATTCACCCTATCATCAGTGTTTCGGTTCTGTTTTACCATCACCATCCAGATAACTTTCTACTTAGTTTAGTTAATCATCTAATATCGGTTTCTATCCTTAATGTCTACAATCTACATGCTAGGTATACTGTTTGACCTATTTCTCCTCACTACATATGACCATTTTCTACGCATGCTTCATTTATAATCGAGATTATATTCCAAGGTGAAATATACTTGTGTGCCTTTTCGATATCTACCAGGGATGCAATATTGTCTGTCGAAAATCTTAAAGGCGTCCGCACACTATCAATAGAATTGACACTAAACGTATTGTCAATAAATTGTTTGACGGAAATTCTTAAGGTGCACTAGTTTTATTGTTGTGTGCAGTATATTTTGCTCGCTTTCTTGCAAACTTGTTCCGATTTGCATGCTGTGAAGGTGGTTTTATTTGTTTTAGCACTTTAAGAAGGTTCCTATTTAACGGAAATCGATGTAAAAAAGGAAGTGTTCTTTTTGTATTAATCACCGACAATCAAAGCCGATTTTAGAGAGCTTAACCTCTTTCATAGAGGATATTGTGTCTGATTTAGAGTAGGATTACATACGGGCTTGTTCCTGTCCAACAGCCCCTATGATTTAATGCTATTTGTGCCTCTTGGAATATCCAACTGCATGCATCACATCTGTATCAAACAATTAGTTTCCATACATGTCTGTTACTTGTTCCCTTTGTAATCTTTCTATTTGTGACTCATTCGACGAAAGAAATAGCAAAATCTAATATAAAAGTACAAGAATAGTTGCCCAGTCATCTTTTTATTGTGAAGAAAAATTGTGTGAAATAAATCAACCGGCATTGTTGGTAGTTTTCGAGTTGAAATTATTCGCTCTGTGGTTTTTGAAGCATTTCTGTAATTGTTTCGATTGTGTGTGGTTAATTTGTTCAAGGTAAGGTTAATTATCCCGTAGCTACCTTGGTTTTAGCTGCCCATTAATTTTCGCACCTCGATGCAGGCAGTAATTTTATTCTTCCTGATTGTTGTTCATATATTTCTACGTTTTGATGCGGAATATGTGAAAAGTTAAATTTGAGAAAGAAGAGATGATTTAATATTTCAGTGGTGTGGAATTTTGGAAACCATTTTAGATAGGTACCTATACCCAATTACCCACTATCTAGGTAACTATTTTCCGATGACTCTCAGTGCAAACTCTTGAATCCTAAGCAGTTGCAAATAGAAAATGTGGAGATCCTTGTAGGAAGAATTTAGCCTCTAAAGAGAGTTCAAACAGTCTTCTTGAGTAAATAGCAAGGTATACCTACCGCTATAATGTAGATGTAGCCTAAACTAACCTAATACACACTGATGTCATAAATTAGGATTGAATTCTTAACGTGGGTCCATTTTTTGTTTTTTGCAAGTACGTGGATCCATTTTTGTTTACGGCTTTTGCACTAATACGTAGTTAGGTAGATAGGTAGGTAGGTAACATTAATTTATCTCTTTCGAGGCCATTGCCCCTAACTGCCCTTCCTGAAAATGAACACATTTAGGACAATATTGATTTCGTCTCTTGTAATGTTGTGGCGCCAAGAGTCTGTTTAGTATCTCGTCTCTTCTAGACTTGGTAGGACGAAAGTTTCTTTCATCCATGTTAATGTGCGGTACATTACGAAACCAATCGAATTTCCAGAAAAAATCATCTAAAATCCATGTTTGAAAAGGTAATTCTTTTAGTCCAGTGTTCGTTCAAAGGGTCCTAGATTTTAATGTTGCTTGACTTTGGGTCTAGTTATTAGGACTCTAAAGGTGTATCCATGTATAGTCGACCGGCCATCGATAGGTGTCGACAGAACCGTCCACACTGCCTCGACAACATAGATTCATCTCGTCGATCGACAGCTCTCAAGCTAAGGATCAATCAGAGATATAATAATATGTAGTTTAGTGAGTAGCCTCCGTGGCTGAGTGGGTATCACATTAGGCTTGCAGGCCGGCGGTCCCGGATTCGATTCCCGGCGGGGTCAAAGTTTTTTCCGGCCCTGTGCTTGGAGTTCGGGGCGTACTCAGCCTCGTGAGGACAGTGTTATTGAGGACCTGCTTTAATCGAGTAGCGACCAGTGGCGGCTTTACCAGTGTAGAAAGATTATTGAAATATGGAAATTGATTGCAATAGGAAACATTTAGTAATGCTGTGATATCCACAAAAGTTGTGAAAAAGCTCTTCTTTACCACAAAGAATTTGAGGCTTACATATTCTTGAGAGTTCATTGCAAGGGTCGATACATTAATTAGACTTACTCTATCGTGAACACTCGTCCATGGACAGCAACTAGTGCCCATTATAAAGTAATGTTGGATTTCACCAATATTTATTCAGTCATTAGAACTCCAGTGAAGCTAACAGCCAGTTAAGTTCCATTTAATTTGTATTGGCTTAACAGGGCTGTTAAGCTAACGGGCTGTTTGAGGCTGGAAACAAGGTTGGTGAAATCCACCATAAGTCTAATTAAAGTATTTGAGATTGATTGAAAATGCCAACATGTTTAACCAGCGACCCTCGAACTACGAGATCTCGGTAGTCATTTTTGGGACTGATTATAAAATCATATTGGCATTTGTTAAACGTTAATAATGGACTGTTGAATGGAAACTAACCACTGGGGAAGGTTGACCTCCGAGGCGTTCTCTACCACCTAACACTTAGAACTCTGTTATATGGTCAAAATCTCAATTTAGAACAAAATTCCATGCCGCGGTTGGAATTGAACCCGCGCCCTCCTGTTTACCAGCCGAGCGGCTTGATAATATCGAGGCAAGTTCTTTGTTCGAGAGGTTTTCGGTTCTGTTTTACCATCACCATCCAGATAACTTTCTACTTAGTTTAGTTAATCATCTAATATCGGTTTCTATCCTTAATGTCTATACATGCTAGGTATTCTGTTTGACCTATTTCTTCTCACTACATATGACTATTTTCTATGCATGCTTCATTTATAATCGAGATTATATTCCAAGGTGAAATATACTTGTGCGCCTTTTCGATATCTGCCAGGGATGCAATATTGTCTGTCGAAAATCTTAAAGGCGTCCGCACACTATCAATAGAATTGACACTAAACGTACTGTCAATAAATTGTTTGACGGAAATTCTTAAGGTGCACTAGTTTTATTGTTGTATTTAGCTTTGGCACCATTCATTTTAACTGGGTACCATTGGACAATTGGAAAATGATGTGTGTACATTAAGGAAGCCCAAACTTATTTACCCACCTGTCTAATACCTAATGGACTTACATTAGCATAATATGATTTACCTCGGCCAATAGTATGCTGCTAAGAAGCAGGTTCTCTTTGTAAACATTTATTTCGCTCGCTTTCTTGCAAACTTGTTCCGATTTGCATGCTGTGAAGGTGGTTTTATTTGTTTTAGCACTTTAAGAAGGTTCCTATTTAACGAAAATAGATATAAAAAAGGAAGTGTTCTTTTTGTATTATTCACCGACAATCAAAGCCGATTTTAGAGAGCTTAACCTCTTTCATAGAGGATATTGTGTCTGATTTAGAGTAGGTAAAACATAGATAAAATGACTAAAATATTCTTCCAACGATGCATCGTGTGTAAATATTTTATTTTCCTGATTTATTGTTAACAGATTTTCTTCAACTTTTTCTTTCCCAAGAAACGTGAAAATTATTTTGTGTTCCAATTAAGTAGTTTTTCTTTTGTGTTTCAATTAGTTTTAGACATTTAACCAAGTAACCCTCCAGTTTTTAGTTTGTATTTTTGTAGATCTATAACCATAATGGGTAACTTTTATAGAACGATTTCTAAAACTTGTTCAAGCTTTTCTTCGTCGTAAGTATTGAATTTATTTTGAAGTTTTAGAACGATTTTATAACTGACAGCCTCATAACCTCATTCACTTAAGAAACGCGCCTGAACCCTGAACACATCTTTCAGACTATAAATCTGTAAATAGAACTAACAGAACATCAGTGAAACTAGAACTACCTTAAAATTAACGTCACCAGCATGGTTTAGCCGAGGAGTCTGATGTAAAACTAACATCAAACCTTATTAATTGGTTTACTATTTCAGCTGTCGTTATGACATTCGGATGTGCAAGACCTATTCTAATTCAACCTAGGATATTTAAAGCGGACCATGCCTTCTGGGTCAGCATAACATTCGCCAGGAAGAACATCATTTTCATTTCAAAAGTCACCACGTTGAGTGCTCTAACTCAACCTGACAGTGTCCCGTCACGGACATTCCCTTTGGGAGGGTTCCAATTAGATCCCAAAATGTTCAATTTCTCCGAAATGTTTAAGTAAATATACACGATTCCCAGTGCACTCATGACCGATGGGACTGTGGTTCGAATCCTAGAAGCGACATAAAAACATTTTGTCAGAGGAAGGCCATTTGTAAGATGAAGTTCACACAAATTCTCATTCATAGAGTTGATGGGAATGACATTGGGTGAATATTCGGCTGATCGTGTTCCAAGTTTCATTTTCGATATTTTTCCCCCACAAGTTAGCTTGGAGGGTAGCGTGCCTGCCTCGTAAACGCTAGGTCGAGGGTTCTGTTCCCGTCCGGGGCGAACTTTATCCCGTGTTTTCCTTCCTCCTCAGAGTCCCGAACTTAAGATCGCCAACAAAATCTACTTCGCCAAGGACATCGAACTGAATCCAGCATACCAGACACAGGCCGTGGATAATTTCAACTCTGAACTAGGCAAAGTAGATTTCTCTCAGCCCCCAGCTGCAGCCAAAGAAATGAACGACTGGGTCTCCAATCATACCAACGACAAGATCAAGGATCTCATCAAAGCTGGTAATTTGACTTTATAGCAACTTGAGCCGCGTTCTAACGAGAGGATAGAATAGCAAGTTCAGTCTAGTTACATAGCTTGGAGGGTAGCGCGTCTGCCTTCGTTCTCGGAACGCGAGTATAAGAACCGCGAACAAATGGCTGTGAAAAGTAAGCACAAAATTGTGATACGAATATCGGGAAATGGATATTAGTAGGAACATGACCTAATGATCAATTCCTTTGTTTCCCCCACACACATGTTTGTCTTCCCTTGTTTTATTTCAGCTGCGAGAATCCGTCTAAAACGGTCAATAGACTTTCATCCCCCTCAGCGTCGACAATTTATAGCCGACCATCCTTATGTTGTGGTGATTAGCCACCAAAGGCGACATTTGGTGTTTGCGGCCTCCGTGCGAAGGCCTCCAACAGTTTCAGGACCGAAATTCCCCCACACACATGTTTGTCTTCCCTTGTTTTATTTCAGCTGCGAGAATCCGTCTAAAACGGTCAATAGACTTTCATCCCCCTCAGTGTCGACAATTTATAGCCGACCATCCTTATGTTATGGTGATTAGCCACCAAAGGCGACATTTGGTGTTTGCGGCCTCCGTGCGAAGGCCTCCAGCAGTTTCAGGACCGAAGAGTGTCGATTCTATACACCCGGAAAAGGTTCAAAGAACTGAACTTTAAGACCTCCACACACAAGTTGTACGAGATGAGCTTTTCTCGAATAATCTGGCTCTTGGGGCCCGCCATACACGTTCTAGTCGCTAGGGAGGCCTTTTCTGCGCAGTCCAAGCCTTTTGAGCGACGAGTACTTGTGTGGCGGGCCTTAAGCTGTGTCCACACATAGTCGACGCCTTCGAGCTATCGATGATCGACGTCGTCTGAAACTGTACACTGCCTCGACAGTATAGATTCATCGTGATGGTCGATCGACGGCATTGTCTATGTGTGAACACAGCTCTAGGTTAGAACACGAAACACGAGATGTAAAGTTTACGAGGGAACACACAGCACTGCCGCAGAGTGGATGTCTGTACACACCCTAACACCAATCTTTGTTGCTTGGTTTAATATTTCAGCAGTGGTTATGATGGCGTGCAGTCTTCACATTCCTCCACCACCCAGGAAATTTACCGCAGATCATCCATTTTGGATCATTATATCTAACGCCCAACAACATATTGTTTTCATTTCCAAGCTCACCAAACTTTAGGTTATGTTTAAAATTCCGTTTTAGATTTAATTGACATTGGTTTTGAGCGCTAATGTTAAATGTAATCTATATTATTTAAATTTAATACCTAATTTCTAGATAATACCATAGTCATTGAACCCACCCTTGATCAAGCTTTATTTTAAAGGACTGTGTAATATTTCGCTTCAGACGAAAATTTGATCGAGTCGTTCAATAATGTTGTTTTGTGAAAGTCTGTTTTCACGATTTTTTTTTTTATATTTTTTGCCTTGAGATCTTTTTAATAATGTACATCGTAGGCACGTATGTTAGTAGATATTATCTAATTAATATTATTGGCTTTATTTCATAACAATCATAACTATGTACTTAGTAGATACTATCTACTAGTTAAATGTAATCTATATTATTTAAATTTAATACCTAATTTCTAGATAATACCATAGTCATTGAACCCACCCTTGATCAAGCTTTATTTAAAGGACTGTTTGCTTTAGACGAAAATTTGATCGAATCTTTCAATAATGTTGTTTTGTGAATTTTTTTTATGAAAGTCTGTTTTCACAATGTTTTTTTATATTTTTTTTTGCCTTGAGATCTTGTTAATAATGTACATCGTAGGCACGCATGTTAGTATTATCTAATTAATATTATTGGTTTTATTTCATAACAATCATAACTATGTAGTTATGTACGTAGTAGATACTATCTAGTAAATACTTATGATAGTAAGTTATGATTATTTACCTTTGGAAATGTATTGTTCTAATACCTTTTGTTCTTGAAACTAGAGACTTTAGAGGGAGGCAGAATAACAAAAAGTATATACATATAAATACAAAATAAAGTTTGATCAAGGGTGGGGTTAATGCCTATGGCATTCTCTACCACCCCACCCTTCTCTACCACCCCACTAGTAAATACTTATGATAGTATTATTTACCTTTGGAAATGTATTGTTCTAATACCTTTTGTTCTTGAAACTAGGGACTTTAGAGGGAGGCAGACTTTATCCAAAATTAACACCAAATCTTGTTTGACTTGTTTAACATTTCAGTAATGAAACTTAAGAAGCGTTGCTATAAACCACCCAAGACGTTTTCGGCCGATCATCCATTTTGGATCATCATATCTTGCGCCCGACAGCATATTACTTTCATATCCAAAGTCACCAAATTTAGGACCCTAGGTTCCGCACAGAAAACTGAACTCTAAAGTTCATCCCTCTCTCACACGCACATAATGTATGTACATTGACCTACAAGTAGTGTGTTCATAACTCTAACTTGTTTGTATGTTTGCTGCATTTTTTAGTTAAATTCCCTTGAGGGATGTTAGTTTTGTACCGTAACATTTTCTAGAAAAGGGTCTTGGTCTAACAGTTAAAGTTTTGCATCTTTCCACGTGAAATAATTGGTGTGTTTTAATAGATTTTTGATTATTTAATGTTTAATATCGTTTCATCAAGACACGCTAGAATTTATAAACTCATCATTGAAGACGGCAATCCTCTCTTCCTGGTGAAAAGACTCAACTATGTTCATTTTAGTTTTACTTATGTAAAGTCGAATAAGCACATTCAAAGACTAACTTAATAACGAAAACTCAACTAGGTATATGTATAAAATGAAAAGTAACATCTGTCTCAAGCTAAGGATCAATCAGAGATATAATAATATGTAGTTTAGTGAGTAGCCTCCGTGGCTGAGTGGGTATCACATTAGGCTTGCACGCCGGCGGTCCCGGATTCGATTCCCGGCGAGGTCGAAGTTTTTTCCGGCTCTGTGCTTGGAGTTCGGGGCGCACTCAGCCTCGTGAGGATAATGTTATTGAGGACCTGCTTTAATCGAGTAGCGACCAGTGGCGGCATTACCAGTGTAGAAAGATTATTGAAATATGGAAATTGATTGCAATAGGAAACATTTAGTAATGCTGTGGTATCCACAAAAGTTGTGAGAAAGCTCTGCTTTACCACAAAGAATTTGAGGCTTACATATTCTTGAGAGTTCATTGCAAGGGTCGATACATTAATTAGACTGGACAGCAACTAGTGTCCATTATAAAGTAATGTTGGATTTCACCAATATTTATTCAGTCATTAGAACTCCAGTGAAGCTAATAGATAGTTAAGTCCCTTTTATTTTTTATTGGTGTCCTAAGTTCATTTTAGTTTTACTTATGTAAAGTCGAATAAGCACATTCAAAGACTAACTTAACAACGAAAACTCAACTAGGTATATGTATAAAATGAAAAGTAACATCTAACGCTTCCTAATTAAAATTAACCCATCAAAACTAACGCCAAACCTTGTTGACTGGTTTTACGATTTCAGCAGTGATTAAGTGGGTGCTATGTAGTATGAGAATGCCAGAACCAGAAGATCCTGTGCGATTTACTGCAGATCATCCGTTTTGGATCATCATATGTGACGTCAACCAGCGTATTGTTTTCATTTCTAAGGTCACCAAACTAGACTCTGTAGGCTTCACACAGAACTGAGCTCTAGATTATATTCCTCGCAGATAACTTACGACACAGGCCACATGCGTCTAATGTAGCAGTTGTTCCATTGCTACGAAATAAAAACGGCGGTGGAACACTCATCTTAAAAAAAAACGTATTTTAACAATTTTACTCATGCGGTCTGTCTAATGCTTGCTTTCTCTGTTTTTATGTAGGGGGTTGGGGAAAAAAATCTCCTGGGGGGGACCCATTTTAGTATAAATCAGGGAGGGTTTTTTTGCATTACAAATTTTTTTCAGTAAATGGTTTCTTCAAATTAGATTGATACCATGTATCTAGGAACATATATAATGTAGTAATAGGGAGCGCGCAGCGCGACCGCATGCACAACCGTGTGAAGCCCCGGGAGCGCAAAGCGCGACCATATGTACAACTCCGCGAAGCCTTGGGAGCGCGCAGCGCGACCGTATACGCTTACGCAACCTCCCGAACACGCAGTGCGAGTAATAATAGTACATAGGTACTAATTTTCTTTAATCACGATCGAATAAACTACGGGCTGAAAAATTCCCGGAGGGACGGGCCTAGCTTGTCACTCGTGTTTGATTCCTGGCCGGGTCGAACTTTTTAGTGTGCTTGAAGTTCGGGGTGCTTTCAGCTTCGTGAGGACAATTGAGTAGCTACTTTAATGAAGTAGCGATCAGTGGAGGGATTTTACTAGTGTAAAAAGATATTTGAAATATGGACATTGATTGCAAAGGAAGTACGAGTACTTAGTAATACTGTGATATCAGCAAAGTTTGGGAAAAGGCTTTGACTTGGCACAAATAATTTGATGATTTCATTGATTATTTATTTTTACTTATTGATCATAATTCAATGTAGGTACACAAATACTCGTACCTATTACAAACAAAGGGCGAAATCGTTGCCTGGGGCAAACTCTACCATTCAATTTTCTGTTCATTTTCAGCTCTCCACATGTTTGCTATGGCTGCCCCAGGCTTTTCAAAACCGATCGTTCGTGAATTCAAGGCGGATCATTCATTTATGTACGCTATAAAATACAGTCCAGACAATTATTTCGACATCAACACCAATCTAATTATTTTCTCCGGAACTGTTAACAAGTTGTAGATTGAATCCTGCTAAAATGGCATGGTCTCCATGAATTTCATGATTAATTAATTCTACTATTTATTAATTCTCTTTTAATTATATGGTATTGGGAATATAAATAAAATAATTTTATTCAACAATATTAATATTGCATTATGATTGATTAAGCATTGTATTCTTTTTTTCTTCTCCTTCTGAATGGGAAACTTATAAACTTATATTTTGAATAATTAAGAAAAAAAAGATTATTAGATCATTAAGAATTCAACGTAGGATATAGGTAGGTAGTAGATAGATAAGTCTGACGGAAAGGAGTGTTTGATGACATCAGTACTAGGAAGGTACTAAATCTAAAGTAACTACATAGTAGCTCCCTCTCCGTTATTTAGGAGGCTTCATCTGGTTTTATGGTCAAATTATCTGAAATTCCATGCCTTTGCTAGGATTTGAACCCGCGAACTTCTGATTACCAGGCGAGCGTTTGACTACTGATTTGCCAATGCTTTTGGTGTCTCTGGACTCTGGTCCACACTGTCCACACATAGTCTCTGGTTCTAAGCTGTGTCCACACATAGTCGATCGACGTCGACTGAAATCGTACACTGCCTCGACAACATATATGTAAATAGATTCACCACTTCGGTCGACGGGGTCGACTATGTGTGTAGTTTCCTACATGCGAGTACGACATGTCAGTTTTTCTTGGTGAATGTTTAATATCGTTTCATCAAGACACGCTAGAATTTATAAACTCATCATTGAAGACGGCAATCCTCTCTTCCTGGTGAAAAGACTCGACAATGTCCGAAGTTCATTTTAGTTTTACTTATGTAAAGTCGAATAAGCACATTCAAAGACTAACTTAACAACGAAAACTCAACTAGGTATATAAAATGAAAAGTAACATCTGACGCTTCCTAGTTAAAATCAACCCATCAAAACTAACGCCAAACCTTGTTGACTGGTTTTACGATTTCAGCAGTGATTCTGATGCTGCGATGTATGAGAATGCCGGAAGATCCTGTACAATTTACTGCAGATCATCCGTTTTGGATCATCATATGTGACGTCAACCAGCATATTGTTTTCATTTCTAAGGTCACCAAACTAGACTCTGTAGGCTCCACACAGAAAACTGAGCTCTAGATTATATTCCTCGCAGATAACCACACATACATCCCTAACCTTGATATAACTCAGTTCCTACTAGAGTACTAGACCCTTGAGTCCCAAAAACTAAAGTTTCCTTTGTGTGCTGAAGATGTGTACCAAATTTCACCAAAATCGGACCACCCGCTGGAGAGTTATCGCGCAAAACAAACATCAGACAGACTATTCAAAAATCAAAATCGCCGAGTTATAACTTCTTTCTTTGGATTAAATTAGTAATTTTCAAGCGGAATAACACTAAATTATTTATATTTACTATAATTTATTAATTATTTATTTTTATATTTACTATAATTTATTATTGACTATACTTAATTTTTATTGCTGACTAGAAATTGGAAATTTCAAAGACGTATCACTTCAAGGAACGCGGACCCTAAACGTTAAATAAGTGGTAATGTCTTGGAAGTGTCCTTTATACTGCAATATGTACTATTATTGTAATGTTCACCTTTTTTAACCTCATTTTGAAATTATTATAACTATTAATTATTATTGTGCAATTATAAATTTATTTAATATTTCAATACGATATTTTATTTACCTTTTTGCTTTGGATTGTATACCATTTTAAATTATGGATTTTTCGCAACACGAATGCAAAAGCTTCTAAAGCCATTTTATTTCATATTTTTTTTTATTATATTTTATTTTTAATAAGTACCTAATTTTAAGTGCCTATGATCTAATTATAATTATTAAGATTATTTTAAGAGCCTACCTTGTCTCTTGTTTTTATTTTTTATATTTTCTAATTAATAGCTGATTAAATCCTTGGCAATGAAATCTTCGTTTAATCAACATGGTTTCAGAATCTCCCCTCTTCTCTCTCCCCATCACTCCCTCATTTCCTATTTTATTCAAAGAAAGAGAGAATTATTCTCTCATTTACACAGTGATCACTCTATCTGAAAAGCTGAAATTTGGGAAGAATATTCCTGATTCATAATTATGTTCTAGATGTAATTTTTTCGAAATCTAAACTGATATGATCAATTTTCCGTGGCGAAGCACGGGCAACCTGCTAGTGTAATTTACTTCCCCTAGACGTTCTTCCCACTTGGGGATCTTTCTTTCCCTGTGAGACTTCATTTGACACCTGTGGTCTGTGGGTGACATTTTCTTACAGCTGTGATGGGGGTGAGAATGGCCGTTGGATTGAGTACACCAATGGAATTCAAAGCAGATCATGGATTCTCATTTACCATCAGTCATCACAGCACGGAAACCATTTTGTTCGTGGGGCAGAAGTCACAACCCTGATATTTCTGTGCAAAAGACTTCTTGGTGTCTATCGATCATTCATTTTTGCAAGTTTCTACGATCATGTGTTCGTCTATTGATGATTTGATGTCGTGTGCAACTGTTCAGTATTTTGTTCACATGTACAAGTTGAATTTTAGTGTGCAAGGTTTATATTCTGCTAAGCGGATTCGCGACTTGTTACAAGGCGGACGCGCCACCAACCACCAACCAACCTTACTTGGCTGGCGCAACAACCCGAAGAAAACAAAAGTTAGGTAATTACTAATTAGTCATGTTCAAATATTCACTTGTCCTGTCTATTTCGCCAGGTTTAACATTCGTGCTCCTATCCTGGTCCGAGCCTACTACGTTCACTGCCGACCATCCATTCCTATATGTCATCAGGGAGAAGGCAATCAATGCAGTTGTGTTTGGAGGCAAAGTGGCCAAGCTTACGGCTAAATAGAAAACCGAAGATTCGTCAAATGGAAAACAGAAGATTGAATCAAAACCATCCGAAATTAATACCTTTCTGAATGCACTAATGTTCCAGAATGCCGAAATTAGGATTAAATATAAGAAAAAAAGTTAGAAATTCAACTATTCAGGTTGGATACAATGTCTCTATTAAAATAATTACCTTTTTTTTCCAAATTACCTACCCAGGTAGGTACTTACAGAACAAAATCTAGGTGCACGGCAGTGCGCCAGGCCAAGTTCCGGTCGAATGAACTATCTACTTAGGTACCTAATAAAAAATCTTTATATTTTTCTATGATCGCCGTGTATTTATTTTCAAGTATGCAATGTGGTCATCCTTTCATACAAGAACCTCTATTCCCATAGTACACTTGGGATCGAAAACACCGTAAACTAACCCACTGGGTTGAATTTTTCGGCAATGTGCTTAGAATTGGGGGTGCACTCGGACTTGGTAGGTAAAACAATTGAGTAGCTATTTTGAATTTTTCGGCAATGTGCTTAGAATTCAGGGTGCACTCGGACTTGGTAAAACAATTGAGTAGCCTATTAATATTTATGTTCCGATCCGATTTTACAATCCGCTGTTACCTTCTGTTTACTTTCAGGGCTGTATTTTCATTCCGCAATTTCTGTTTCTTTTCAGGATTGCGTTTTAAACCGCGGAGTTATTACCCACAGTCCATATTCACCGCTGATCATGAGTTTATGTTTACAATATCACATGGCGCCACACGTCACATTCTTCGGAAATTAATTTTCATTGGAAAACCAAAGCCGCCATTCAATGCACCTCGATTTGAGAGAAACTGAGATTTCGACTGAAACACGTCCGCACTATAAACTTTACTTTCCAAATGGCAAATACCCTTTCCGCTCTATAAACTGTTAGCTGAGTCTCCTTCAGGGGTGAGCTATATTAATTTTTCGTCAAAGTCACAACTTTGGGTCGGGGTTGTGTTTTTTTGGGTCTCTTGGGTAACTAGGAAGTATTTGCTTTTTAAAATCTTCGGTAATATCCATTAAAAATAAAAGAGAATAGAAGTAATAGTAACTTGTACTCAGTTGCCTCTCAAAGGAACTTCACACTTTGTCATTCGCATTTCGTGAAATTTTGACGTCAAAACACCTCTTATGAAACTCGTGCGATGTTTTTCTATGGCTTTTCCTTCTGTAATATGACATCATAACTTTTGCTAAATCCAAAGTACGAAATTGCATTCTGGAACTGTCCCTAGAGTAGATTTATGTAGTTAAGTAAGTAGTGATAGAAGCATACTACCTTAAGCATGAAAACCCCGTCCTTGGAGGTATTTCATCCTATTTCGGAACTCGAGAACAGAAAACACAAACATTTGTCTTTTTTTCATCGTTTGGTACTTGGTAAATACCTAATTACCTATGCAGCCATAGTACCTAGTGTTTAAGAGGTGTAATTTTGTACCTAGGTATTAGAAACTGACACGGTAAGCCTTGAAATGAACCAATCAGATAGAGTTTAACTTAACCCTTAACCTAAAGACCCTGGTTTTTGTGATGAACTACATTGAAATGGGGGTCTTTTCTGACGAAATTCCTGTGTGCGGAGTCCCGTATGTAGGACTATTGCACCCCTTTGTGATGGCTTAGAATTTTTTTTTTTTGATAATCAATTTTTCTTTGGTGATTGCAATATGGGTTTGGTAGCAGCAACTTTCTTTTGAGATTGTAATGAACTAATGACAGAGGTAAGCGTACTCCTTCTTTTCTTCTATCTTCAGAATCTGTTTATAGGCCGGGGTTCGAATCCCAGAGGGTAACAAAATAATGTAGTTTAGACACGACTAACATGCAAGGTACTCGGTTCGGGTCATTTTTTTACGCATGAAAGTAGGTAATGCTGGGTTCTACACTCACACATTTCGCAAACTCGGTTTGATGAATTTTCGCACACTAGCGCTGTGGGTTCGAAAATCGACGAGATCTTCTGGAACTAAGCGGATTCGCGACTTGTTACAAGGCGGACGCGCCACCAACCACCAACCAACCTTACTTGGCTGGCGCAACAACCCGAAGAAAACGAAAGTTAGGTAATTACTAATTAGTCATGTTTAAATATTCACTTGTCCTGTCTATTTCGCCAGGTCTAACATTCGTGCTCCTATCCTGGTCTATATTAAATAAAATAGGTAGGTACATAAATACTGATTTTCTTTACCCAAGATCGAAAAATTCCCGGAGGGACGGGCCCCGCTTGTTTACTTATAATATTAGGTAATTGTTTCAAAATTCAAACATAAAAAAAAAGTAAAAAAGAAAAAAAAATGGAAAGTAAAAAATAAATACAAATAATCTATTGATTTCTATTCCAAGCAGCAACTAAGCATTGAATATGTGGTCTTATTTGGTTATTTTTTGTCCCATCTGGTCCTCTTCTTATTGTATCTTCTTCACTCTTCCTACAAACAGGATTGTGTTCACGCCCTTATCTCGGATGGCATACACAAATGGATGATCCGCTTTGAATTCTCTGGGTTCCTCAACTTCCGCCATAGATTCTAAAGCTATTAGGATGGCTGCAAGTAGAACACACACAGAACAGTCCATGGTGTACTTTAAGATATATGAGTTGAGTATTTGAGGAATATTAGTTTATTAGGAATTTTAGATGGAGAACATTGAAGGCGAACATTAATAGGTTAAACTCCTTGAAGTAATGCAAAAACGGTGCCGAGGTACAATCCTTGTACATAAAAGGAAAAGTAGAAACATGGATTCACAAGCAAATTTCTTAAAAAATCTCAATAATGACAGATTCAAGGATATTTGTTGCATCCTTGTCACATTTGTGAACTACATACCAAATTTCAAGTCTTTAGCTTATACCGTTCCCGAGATATTGTTCAATTACACCGAAAAACGCCAAAAAGCGGTAAAATGCCGCCAAGCGTTGCACCGGTCTTAACCAAAAGTTTCGTGTCGCATCCTTGTCACTCTATTGATGATTTGATGTCGTGTGCAACTGTTCAGTATTTTGTTCACATGTACAAGTTGAATTTTAGTGTGCAAGGTTTATATTCTGAAGATGAAAACTGGACTTCAGAGGAATGGTGTTATATCAAAATATACGTACACCTAATTATTACCTGATTTCCTTACCATTGTTTCTTTTTATTGACCTGAATTTTTAATCAAAAAATTGCGAAATATTAAAGGGGAGTTACGATCAAAGTCGTTCACCCTGGGGCGCGTACGATTTACGAAAAGTGATCCAGACATCTCCACTAAGTATTCCTATCTTGCATATTGCATACTCAAATAATTAGACGGCATTCATACAAATTCCAAATCCTTGTGAGCAGAAATAAATCATTCCCGCCCGGGGCGTATGTTATCCTGAGCGGAAAATGTTCTTTCTCGGAACGGCTGGCTTTCTCCTATCGTGTCTTCCTTCTCTCTTCGATTTCGGGACGATAAGACCTTGGCAATTGCGGTCCCCTCTATGAAACCTCTTGAGAGAGAAAAAATCTGGTGTGAACATCACACGACTTTCCTTATCCTATTGAATGGTGCTTATTTGGGTGTTCTGTTGTAACATTTACAATATCTCTTGGAATTTTGGACAAATTTAGGATTTAGAAAAATGTCCTGCTTTAAAAAAATGTCTTCTGGGTAATCCTACGTATGAATGGGTAACCCTATGTAAGTAATACATAATTATGTATCAAAACAAATAAAACTATCTACATGACTTATGTAGGTACCTATATCTAAAAAAAGAGGTGACACTATTATAAAACCTGTCGAATTTTCGCACACTAGCGCTGTGGGTTCGAAAATCGACGAGATCTTCTGGAACTAAGCGGATTCGCGACTTGTTACAAGGCGGACGCCACCAACCAACCTTACTTGGCTGGCGCAACAACCCGAAGAAAAAAAAAGTTAGGTAATTACTAATTAGTCATGTTCAAATATTCACTTGTCCTGTCTATTTCGCCAGGTCTAACATTCGTGCTCCTATCCTGGTCTGAGCCTACTACTTTCACTGCCGACCATCCATTCCTATATGTCATCAGGGAGAAGGCAATCAATGCTGTTGTGTTTGGAGGCAAAGTGGCCAAACTTACGGCTAAATAGAAAACAGAAGATTCGTCAAATGGAAAACAGAAGATTGAATCAAAACCATCCGAAATTAATACCTTTCTGAATGCACTAATATTCCAGAATGCCGAAAATATAGGGAAAAAAAGTTTGAAATTCAACTATGCAGGTTGGATACAACGTCTCTAATAAAATAATTACCTTTTTTTTCCAAATTACCTACCTAGGTAGGCACTTACAGAACAAAATCTAGGTGCACGGCAGTGCACCAGGCCAAGTTCCGGTCGAATTAACTATCTACTTACCTAATAAAAAATCTTTAAAATAAGTTATTTTTTTATAATCGCCGTGTATTCATTTTCAAGTATGCAATGTGGTCATCCTTTCATACAAGAACCTCTATTGACTATTCCCATAGTACACTTTGGATCGAAACTACCGTATACCTAGTAACCCACTGGGTTGAATTTTTCGCCAATGTGCTTAGAATTCAGGGTGCACTCGGACTTGGAAGGTAAAACAATTTTATTGAGTAGCTATTTTGAATTCGTAGCGACCAGTGGCGGCATTACCAGTGTAAAATTGACTGGAAGTGTAGACTATAGATTCTATAGAAGAGGAATAATAATTGTAAAAGAGGCTTTGGCCTAAGTATATACTTTCATGTTGACATGAATGTTGACTATAATTTCATGTTGACATGAATGTTGATTATAAATTCATGTTGAGTTCTGAGCATGCTCGAATTTGCATGTAGGTATTCCTTTTATGTGTCCGGTGTCGAATTCATGCAGATTTCTTGTGACACAAATGTAATCATTCTATGGTGAAGTTTTATAAAAGTTTTTTTTTTGGTGAAGCTAAAAATATCAAAATTTCTGGTGAAACTTAAGCTACCTACTAAGTTTTTTGTTGAAACTATAAAAATATTGAGATTTTCTGGTGAATCTTTACTTTTTAAAATATCCTTATAGCTGTCATTATTGAGATTTTTTAAGAAATTTGCTTGTGAATCCATGTTTCTACTTTTCCTTTTATGTACAAGGATCGTACCTCGGCACCGCTTTTGCATTACTTCAAGGAGTTTAACCTATGAATGTTCGCCTTCAAAGTTCTCCATCTAAAATTCCTAACAAACTAATATTCCTCAAATGACGACACCGAAGCGAATACAATAGTCCGTCCACTATACCTTTTATTATTAGTAATAATAAAGGAAGGACGGACTAAAAACCATTTTTACCTAAGTGTTGCACCGCATTCCCACCATCACTTGGTAATGTGTAGTTAACTATTGTACCTATGTTTCATATTTTATAAGCTTACTTAATTTGGGGAGGTGCATTTTGAAAGCTTCTTCTCTGGCACCATTCTCAACTATTTATCAGCTTTTCCACTCAACCACTCTCTTTCTCTCTCTCTCTCTCTCTCTCTCTTTCTCCTAAGAGACGAACGGCTCAGATGGGACCAAAAAATAACCAATAAGACCACATATTTCTAGTATGCTTAGTTGCTGCTTGGAATAGAAATTAAATAGATTATTTTTAATTTATTTATTTTTACTTTCTATTTTTTTTTTTCTTTTTTTTATGTTTGAATTTTGAAAACAATTACCTAATATTCATAAGTAAAAAAACCTTTTTTACCTAAGTGTTGCACCGCATTCCCACCACTTGATAATGTGTAGTTATAGTTTACACTATTGTATGTTTCATATTTTATAAGCTAACTTTATTTGGGGAGGTCGTATTTTGAAAGCTTCTCTCTCTCTCTCTCTCTCTCTCTCTCTCTCTCTCTCTCTCTCTCTCTCTCTCTCTCTCTTTCTCATTCAGATGCACTGGATCACTAGCACATAAGTTTCTAACTTTCTAACTATTGCTGACATTGAATACGTATAGGAGGCAGTTATGCTTTTTTTGTAGGTAGATTTGTTTCAAATTTGGAGGTACCTATACGAGGACTTCCCATTAAGTTGCCAAATAAGGGGGTTTCAAATTTTCTTCTGGAATATATCACTCGTCCTCATTTTCGTATCACTTGTCCTCACGAGGCTGAGAGCTACCCAAAATAGCATGTGACAGTCCATATTAGTCACCCATTCAGATACCAACCAATCCCGTATCTTTTTGTTTTTCTCTTGCCTATTTTCCAGAGATGGAAATCGTATTCTTGTCTGCACCACGTCCACCAAAGCTGTTCTTAGGAGATCACCCATTCCTCTTCTTGATTCGAGAGCGAGAAATCGATACTATCCTCTTTGTGGGCAAAATCAACAAATTTTAAAAGAAGGAGAAGGGATTCCTACGTCCACCAAAGCTGTTCTTAGGAGATCACCCATTCCTCTTCTTGATTCGAGAGCGAGAAATCGATACTATCCTCTTTGTGGGCAAAGTCAACAAATTTTAAAAGAAGGAGAAGGGATTCCATCTTGTCCAACAAGGGACTGTAACAAGCACTTGAACTTGGATGATTTTTACTTAACAAATTTACCTACTAATACTCGTAATAGTTCAATATTAATATGTACTTATAATAAAAAGAAAATAGGTAGGTATTACTATAAAAATGTTGAAATATGATTCATGAAATGAATAAATAAATGTTGGTACATAGCTATTATACCTAAACAGTATACACGTCTACTTTGATTTGCTTACATAGGCATTCTGAAAAAGAAATGTAAGGAAAACTTCATATCCATTTCCCTAGATACCATCGAATGGGGAATCTTTCAAAGTTCATAATGGACAATTGGTGAGAACGGTAAATAACCAGAGTTCTCCATTAAAAAAAAAAAAAAAAAATACATATTTTTGCGCACCGTCACCCATCCAGAAGGTTACCACGCTCGAAGTTGTCTAGCTTCAGTACTCTGTCACAAACTTTTTCTCCAAACATCGAAAACGGATACATAGAAGTGATTTAGGTACCTACTTGGAGTGGTAAACAATGTCCTGGGAGAATTCGATTTTATTGTTGAAAGATTTCGCCTGCGGCGGAATGAGTACTATCTTTCAGGCAGTTTCGAGTTCTGAGTACGGGCTCCCTCTGAGAATGTCTACTTGGAAACGGACACTGTGGTAAGTAAATTTCAACAAAAAGGATTCATCTCCCTATTATGTTATACCTAAAAATTGTTAGTTATTTGCTTTACCTGATGCCTGTCTTGTTTTTCATTCAAATGTGAAGTGGAGATTGCATGAATTAAAAGAAACGGGCATACCTCTTCTATTTTATTTACTCTGTTTCTAACATTCTAGTAATATTTTCAACCATCAAAGGGGGATGGATTGGTATGTACATTGAACATTCGGTTGGTGCGAGAATATTAAGAAATTTTCTTGAACTAGAATAGAATAGAATATACCTTGTTTATACTACCAGCATAGGACTGAAATCGTCCTGAAAATACTAAACTTTTCAGACTGTAGCCTACTTTTGAACAATACTTATGTATGTGTATTGTGTACATCTATAGCTCGTATTTTACACAAGAAACAGCCAGGATATTTTTTTTTTTTTTTTTTTACTTTACTGAAGCAGTGTGGTGGATTTTTTTCTGGAGTTGGTAAGTGATGTCAGTTTTCAGTGTGATCTAGTGTGAACAGCTTTTTGGACGTCCGGTGTTTTCGTTGGTTGCTAGGCAAGTATTTTATTATCGTTTTTTTTTTTAAATGTATATTACCTATTATTCTATTTTATTTTTTAATACAGGAGATTTCATAGAGGGAACTGTAATAATGGAAGTCTTATCTTCAAAAATCGAAAAGAAAAGGAAAGTCAGCTAAAAGAAAGAAGAAGATAGGGGAAAGTCAGGTGTTCCGAGAACGAATCTTACCTATCTGTTTAAGATACACTTCGCTTCGGGCGGAAATCGAACCCACAATCGTTTTCTATTTTATTTTTTAATACAGGAGATTTCATAGAGGGAACTGTAATAATGGAAGTCTTATCTTCAAAAATCGAAAAGAAAAGGAAAATCAGCTACAAGAAAGAAGAAGATAGGGGAAAGTCAGGTGTTCCGAGAACGAATCTTACCTATGTGTTTAAGATACAGTTCGATTCGGGCGGGAATCGAACCCACAATCGTCCAAGTTAACAAGTGTGGCCCGGCTTACTATTAATATTTATGTTCCGATCCGATTTTACAATCCGCTGTTACCTTCTGTTTACTTTCAGGGCTGTATTTTCATTCCGCAATTTCTGTTTCTTTTCAGGATTGCGTTTTAAACCGCGGAGTTATTACCCACAGTCCATATTCACCGCTGATCATGAGTTTATGTTTACAATATCACATGGCGCCACACGTCACATTCTTCGGAAATTAATTTTCATTGGAAAACCAAAGCCGCCATTCAATGCACCTCGATTTGAGAGAAACTGAGATTTCGACTGAAACACGTCCGCACTATAAACTTTACTTTCCAAATGGCAAATACCCTTTCCGCTCTATAAACTGTTAGCTGAGTCTCCTTCAGGGGTGAGCTATATTAATTTTTCGTCAAAGTCACAACTTTGGGTCGGGGTTGTGTTTTTTTGGGTCTCTTGGGTAACTAGGAAGTATTTGCTTTTTAAAATCTTCGGTAATATCCATTAAAAATAAAAGAGAATAGAAGTAATAGTAACTTGTACTCAGTTGCCTCTCAAAGGAACTTCACACTTTGTCATTCGCATTTCGTGAAATTTTGACGTCAAAACACCTCTTATGAAACTCGTGCGATGTTTTTCTATGGCTTTTCCTTCTGTAATATGACATCATAACTTTTGCTAAATCCAAAGTACGAAATTGCATTCTGGAACTGTCCCTAGAGTAGATTTATGTAGTTAAGTAAGTAGTGATAGAAGCATACTACCTTAAGCATGAAAACCCCGTCCTTGGAGGTATTTCATCCTATTTCGGAACTCGAGAACAGAAAACACAAACATTTGTCTTTTTTTCATCGTTTGGTACTTGGTAAATACCTAATTACCTATGCAGCCATAGTACCTAGTGTTTAAGAGGTGTAATTTTGTACCTAGGTATTAGAAACTGACACGGTAAGCCTTGAAATGAACCAATCAGATAGAGTTTAACTTAACCTAAAGACCCTGGTTTTTGTAATGAACATTTCTACATTGAAATGGGGATCTTTTCTGACGAAATTCCTGTGTGCGGAGTCCCGTATGTAGGACTATTGCACCCCTTTGTGATGGCTTAGAATTTTTTTTTTTTGATAATCAATTTTTCTTTGGTGATTGCAATATGGGTTTGGTAGCAGCAACTTTCTTTTAAGATTGTAATGAACTAATGACAGAGGTAAGCGTACTCCTTCTTTTATTCTATCTTCAGAATCTGTTTATAGGCCGGGGTTCGAATCCCAGAGGGTAACAAAATAATGTAGTTTAGACACGACTAACATGCAAGGTACTCGGTTCGGGTCATTTTTTTACGCTTTTTTTTTTTTTTTTTTTTTTTTTTTTTTTTTTTTGAGGGATTTTCTACCTAACTTCCCCATCGGGGATGTTTTCTTCATTGTTTAGAAACTATACTTCGCTGACGTTAAGATGAGACGGTAAAAAATAAGCAGAGGAGACAGTAGTGATTTGTTCCCCTGTTTTACTTTCAGTCGTTGATGTTATCGCGGCCAGCTCTCCCGAACTAGAACCTACTAAACCTCGCCAGTTTAAGGCGGACCATCCATTCGGTTATTTATTGGTGCATCATCCTCAATCTGATTATGATAAGAGCAGCTCTATTATCTTCACTGGCGTTGTGAACGAGTTGTAATAATTTGGCGAACTGTTTTAAATGTTGCAAGAAACCGGTTTGGAAAGTTGTACCCTATGTTATTCCAATTATACTGTTGTCTGTTCATTAGTTGGAAGAGTGTAAATCTTTCGTTATGCACCAGGAAAATCATTTTCCGCCTTTTTTGTTCTCCGCGTTAATGCCCACCCACCTATTTCATCATGCTGTCTGTGTTTTAACAAAGAAAGCTATTTGTTTGTTGTCCACTGGGGAAGGAGACTGTTTGTCCATTGTCCATAAGGGTATTTTAAATCGCTTCTGGCCTTACGAGCTTTTGTACAGTGTCTCCAGGAAAAATAATTTAACAGTTGGTAAGTATAAGTACCCAGTTCGATTGCAAATATTCCAACGGGTTACTACTGTCTGGTGTTCTCGTTAAAAGTTTGTACTCGTTTTTCGATTGCAAATATTTCAACGGGTTACTTTCTGGTGTTCTCGTGTTGACCCAGCACCTAAATGGGAAGTATTGTGTCTCTTCTCGCCCATCTGATGAGAGGCATACTACGGGATGGGCATGCTACGACACAGGCCACATGCGTCTAATGTAGCAGTTGTTCCATTGCTACGAAATAAAAACGGCGGTGGAACACTCATCTTAAAAAAAAAACGTATTTTAACAATTTTACTCATGCGGTCTGTCTAATGCTTGCTTTCTCTGTTTTTATGTAGGGGGTTGGGGAAAAAAATCTCCTGGGGGGGACCCATTTTAGTATAAATCAGGGAGGGTTTTTTTGCATTACAAATTTTTTTCAGTAAATGGTTTCTTCAAATTAGATTGATACCATGTATCTAGGAACATATATAATGTAGTAATAGGGAGCGCGCAGCGCGACCGCATGCACAACCGTGTGAAGCCCCGGGAGCGCAAAGCGCGACCATATGTACAACTCCGCGAAGCCTTGGGAGCGCGCAGCGCGACCGTATACGCTTACGCAACCTCCCGAACACGCAGTGCGAGTAATAATAGTACATAGGTACTAATTTTCTTTAATCACGATCGAATAAACTACGGGCTGAAAAATTCCCGGAGGGACGGGCCTAGCTTGTCACTCGTGTTTGATTCCTGGCCGGGTCGAACTTTTTAGTGTGCTTGAAGTTCGGGGTGCTTTCAGCTTCGTGAGGACAATTGAGTAGCTACTTTAATGAAGTAGCGATCAGTGGAGGGATTTTACTAGTGTAAAAAGATATTTGAAATATGGACATTGATTGCAAAGGAAGTACGAGTACTTAGTAATACTGTGATATCAGCAAAGTTTGGGAAAAGGCTTTGACTTGGCACAAATAATTTGATGATTTCATTGATTATTTATTTTTACTTATTGATCATAATTCAATGTAGGTACACAAATACTCGTACCTATTACAAACAAAGGGCGAAATCGTTGCCTGGGGCAAACTCTACCATTCAATTTTCTGTTCATTTTCAGCTCTCCACATGTTTGCTATGGCTGCCCCAGGCTTTTCAAAACCGATCGTTCGTGAATTCAAGGCGGATCATTCATTTATGTACGCTATAAAATACAGTCCAGACAATTATTTCGACATCAACACCAATCTAATTATTTTCTCCGGAACTGTTAACAAGTTGTAGATTGAATCCTGCTAAAATGGCATGGTCTCCATGAATTTCATGATTAATTAATTCTACTATTTATTAATTCTCTTTTAATTATATGGTATTGGGAATATAAATAAAATAATTTTATTCAACAATATTAATATTGCATTATGATTGATTAAGCATTGTATTCTTTTTTTCTTCTCCTTCTGAATGGGAAACTTATAAACTTATATTTTGAATAATTAAGAAAAAAAAGATTATTAGATCATTAAGAATTCAACGTAGGATATAGGTAGGTAGTAGATAGATAAGTCTGACGGAAAGGAGTGTTTGATGACATCAGTACTAGGAAGGTACTAAATCTAAAGTAACTACATAGTAGCTCCCTCTCCGTTATTTAGGAGGCTTCATCTGGTTTTATGGTCAAATTATCTGAAATTCCATGCCTTTGCTAGGATTTGAACCCGCGAACTTCTGATTACCAGGCGAGCGTTTGACTACTGATTTGCCAATGCTTTTGGTGTCTCTGGACTCTGGTCCACACTGTCCACACATAGTCTCTGGTCCTAAGCTGTGTCCACACATAGACTCTGGTCCTAAGCTGTGTCCACACATAGTCGATCGACGTCGACTGACACCGTACACTGTCTCGACAACATATATGTAAATAGATTCACCACTTCGGTCGACGCGGTCGACTATGTGTCGACAAAAAGGATTCATCTCCCTATTATGTTATACCTAAAAATTGTTAGTTATTTGCTTTACCTGATGCCTGTCTTGTTTTTCATTCAAATATGAAGTGGAGATTGCATGAATTAAAAGAAATGGGCATACCTCTTCTATTTTATTTACTTTGTTTCTAACATTCTAGTAACATTTTCAACCATCAAAGGGGGATGGATTGGTATGTACATTGAACATTCGGTTGGTGCGAGAATATTAAGAAATTTTCTTGAAATAGAATAGAATAGAATATACCTTGTTTATACCACCAGCATAGGACTGAAATCGTCCTGAAAATACTAAACTTGTCAGACTGTAGCTTACTTTTGAACAATACTTATGTAGGTATGTGTATTGTGTACATCTATAACTCGTATTTTACACAAGAAACAGCCAGGATAAAATTTGTCTTGTATTGTGACTCTATCCTTCTACACAGAATTACAGCAAAATCCTTTTTGATTTCATGTTACAAATTTGTAAGGTTTCTTTTGTCAAAATCTGGTGAGAAATTCGGACGGTTTTAAAGACAACCCCAGTTCTTCTCCCACCTTTGTACATATTTGGTTTTCATAGCTATTGCAAATTTTGACGATTTCATTTTTGTTTCTTTTTCCAGCACTTCAGTTCGTGTACGCTTCATATTTCGAACCACCACCCGTCAAGGTGTTCAAGGCGGACAGACCATTTGGTTACTCTATTAGACATCATGCTACCAATACAATTGTCTTCCTGGGCGTCGTTCATAAACTATAAAATGATGATGAAATAAGACGTTCAATAAGATGATGACACAGACTTCCCCCCATCCGCCATAGAAAATGTGCCACTTAAGATTATGAAATACCCCCATCCCTCCACTTAATGAAATGACCTCCTTTTGGCACATTGTAAAATCATCCCCTTTCCAATTTAAACGACAACTTACAATATAATAATTATGCTAGAAATAAAATTGTTTTTTAATAATCGTAAGAAATATTTAAAAACTTAAAATGAGATAAAAATAAATAAATTATTCTTATCAAGACAATTTCGATTAAGATGATTTAAATTGGTGAGCTTTCG